>NW_005246031.1:0-257 GCF_000412655.1 Myotis brandtii
TATGTAGCTCTACAATACCTGGTGCTGTGGAGCCCAGTACAGGCGTGGCCAGGGGTAGGATGAGGCACAAGATACAAACAACCTCCCAAACTGCCTAGAAGAGACCCTTTAACATAGCCGCAGTGCCCCAAGACCCAGGAGGAAAAGTGGGGAGAACCCCTCCCCCATGCTCTCATTGTCTCTGGAGAGGTGATATTTATTTAAGGTACTTACACTAAAATCTCCACTTACAAGTGTTGAAAGTTCTCTGGAAATAA
>NW_005246032.1:0-257 GCF_000412655.1 Myotis brandtii
GCCTCAAAGCTTCGGAATGTTAAAACAGGACAAAATAGCCTCTGGACTGGGCCTAAAGGACACTGTGCCCCAAAGAACTGTCAGGCGGGATGGCAAACAAGCAGATATTATGATGACTAGACTGATGACTACCGGGCTGAAATTAAACATGTCTCCCATCTATTGACTTTGTCACCTAATGGGATCACCATTTGGGTTTTTGCCTGAATCAGTGCTCTCTGAGTAGCCTTTTTTTTTTTTTTTTTTAAATCTCAAAT
>NW_005246033.1:0-257 GCF_000412655.1 Myotis brandtii
GGTGCAGCCTCGTCACTCTCCCTTCCTCCCCAAATTTCGACACCTGCTCCTCCAGCCCAGCTTCCTGGCGGCTCTCACCCACCTCCCTCCACTCTGCATGAACTCACAGCTCCACTTCTCACTCCACCCATCTGCTCAAGAACATCTCTCCAAACACTATTTCACCAGCCCACCCCCCCCAACAAAATCAATTTTCCCTCTTTGCTGGATTATGTTCATGAGCATAAAAATATACTACCATTTCTCCCACTTAAAGA
>NW_005246034.1:0-257 GCF_000412655.1 Myotis brandtii
GAGTAAAATTCTCACTTCACATATCCCCAACCTCACTGCTCTCCACAGAATTATTGTAATTGTTATCACTTAAGTGTATCTTCCTGACTTTGTACTATTCAATTACATGAACTACATTTTCACATATGTGTGTTTAATATATATAGAAATGGTTTGCTTTTCATAAATAAGAGAGTATTCAATACTGTTTATAACTTAGGTTTACCACTTAATAATTATTTTAAAGATCATTATATTTCAGTATTTGTAAATTCACC
>NW_005246035.1:0-257 GCF_000412655.1 Myotis brandtii
TTGAGGTGTTGTCATGATGGTGATGACCTCAGTACAAGATTGAAGAGGAACTGGAAAAGGCTTCCTAAAAGGAACACAACAGAAACATTACACCAGTTCTTTATCACAGAATGTGCAACTGTGCTTTCTAGTGATACAATGAGAATTTTATTTGTGAAGATTCTATGAAGTGTCAAGTAATGTGTCACACATTTCTCCTTAGTTCCCTTAAGTGCTAAAGATAACAATTGCTTTTTCAGAACTTTATTTCTCCATTC
>NW_005246036.1:0-257 GCF_000412655.1 Myotis brandtii
GGGTTAATGATCAATGAAAGGAGTGAATGAACAGAAAGAAAGGGTCATGATAAAGAAATGGAGTTTCTGCATGGTTATACTAGTCCTTAGAAAATCTGAAATCTGGTTTGATACATATTGCTAGTTTCTTGGTTAGGGCCCAATGCTGATATCTGGTTCGCTATGGATCATGACTGCAACTGAGTCACATTTTTAGTATTCGTCCTGCTTATAGAAGGTTAAAAGCACTTTTCATTCTGAAATTAAGATTTCATTTT
>NW_005246037.1:0-257 GCF_000412655.1 Myotis brandtii
GCTGACGCTCTAACCACTGAGCAACACCGGCCAGGGCAAAAAATATATATATTTTAAAAACCTAGAGCATTCAGACCAGATTGGCTGTCGTGGGAATGAAGCTGTTTTTCCCTCCACAGGATGCTCGTCCCCCGCCCTCTCCCCCAGGGGCCTGCGAGTGACCCGTGTGTCCCCCTGATTTCCCTGCAGGTTCATCCCGGAGCCCTGGTCCCCCTGCAGCGCCCCCTGCGGGCCGGGCGTGCAGGTGCGGGAGGGCC
>NW_005246038.1:0-257 GCF_000412655.1 Myotis brandtii
TGCTTTAATAAATTGGCTTTTCACAACGCAGTCAAGGACTCTTGTATAAACTCATTTATGTGAGAAGACAAGGATCGAGGTTAGGAACAGCCCTCTCCCACTGACTCAGGGGACTGTCTTGTCTGGCAACACCTCTCTGGCACCATGTAAACATTTTTATCATGTGCCACCCTAGAGAAAATACTTTATCTACAGCTAGAGGTTAGAGCACAGCCATTGGTATAAGACAGAAAGTGAAGATTTGAATTGTAGCTCCA
>NW_005246039.1:0-257 GCF_000412655.1 Myotis brandtii
GTTTTTTCTTTCAATCATCTTGATATTTCTCTCATCTCTTCTGTGGGGGCTGAAAAAAAACCTAAAAGTTTCCCTACCTTCTAAGTTCTTTTAGCTGGCTAATAATTCAAATGACTTGTAACAGATTAAGAGGAAAAAATCAGATTTTAATTTGTATACAGAGGGATTTTACATAAGCATGAAAAGTGAGGATTTGTGGAAAGGAGAGGGGCCTGAAAGCTGTCTTCAACTATTTAAAGGATTGTTAGAACACAGAC
>NW_005246040.1:0-257 GCF_000412655.1 Myotis brandtii
CTTTCTTTGTGAGATTGGTGGTTACATAGATAGATATTATGCATATAGTTTTAAAAGTGCTTGGAACTGTACTTCCTAGCCCCCACTCAAGCATTTAATAAGCAGTCCTTGACTGGTTGGAAAAGTAGACGTTTTCAGTGTTGTTGTTTTTAAATATTTTTTTACTGACTTTTAGAGAGAGAGGAAGAGAAATGGATGGATGAAAGAGAAATATCATGGACGGTTGCCTCCTGCACGCCCCCTACTGGGGATCAAGC
>NW_005246041.1:0-257 GCF_000412655.1 Myotis brandtii
GCTAGCAAAGAGTTACAATACAGCCTGATGAATGCTGGGGTGCAGGTGGAGAGACAGCTATCTGTGGCTTCGGGGAGAAGAACTTCGAAAACAAGATGACGTTGAACTTGGTCTTTGGTAGATGGACAGGAGTTTCCAAGTTAGAGAGAAAGTTCCAGGCACAGTTCAAGAACAACATGCAGTAGAGCAGTAGAGGTAGTATGTGGGGGTTGGGGGGGTGGGGGGAGGGAGGCAGGAGGTGGGGGTGAGAGCCTGCT
>NW_005246042.1:0-257 GCF_000412655.1 Myotis brandtii
TCCCAGATCGAGTGACTTATCCACAGCCACACAAACTTAAGGATATTGATTCCCCATCAATTACAGCTAGCTGATACTCTCACCAAAAAGAAAAGAAAATGTGGTTGTTGTGGCCTATTTGTAGGAAACGCATGCTTGCTAATTAGTGATTGCTTTTTAAAAAGTGTTTACAAACTATCTCTTTAACAAACTGTTCTAAAATACTGCCGGTTATTGATACCAAGTTCATCAATCTGTAATGACTACTTTTTGAAACT
>NW_005246043.1:0-257 GCF_000412655.1 Myotis brandtii
CTACCCATGTACAAATTTCATGCACCAAGCCTCTAGTAATATATGACAGTATTGGCTTTCAATGTATTGATTTTAGTATTCTATGTTCCACAGATAATGATAGTACCTTAAACATAGAAATGTTTTCCTCCAGAAGAAACCTGAAATGTATTTAAAAAGTACTGAAATACATGTCTTGTGTAGGCAATTAATAAGAAATGTGAATCGGAGTCAGATTTAATGCTGCCCTCTGCTCCTTTTTACTGTAAAATATATTT
>NW_005246044.1:0-257 GCF_000412655.1 Myotis brandtii
AAGTCAAGAAAATGGGGGCCAAGGTGTGGAGTGGGTCATATATTTATATGTAACAGTAGAAATTGGAGAAGGTCACTTTAAACCAACAAAGAACTCATTAATAAATGAGTGGAGAGTGATGGGAGGTCATAACAATGATAACATCTTAAGAGAGGCTAGCAGAGTCAAAAGACATATGTCTCAATGAAGTATGATTTCAACAACTCTATGGAAATTATACAGAAACTAGAGGCCCAGTGCACGAAATTCATGCACTG
>NW_005246045.1:0-257 GCF_000412655.1 Myotis brandtii
CGGGTACATGTCTCTATGTTTTCAGACTCCTCAAGGGCTGACAAGAGTAGACACTGCACAAGGATACACTCCGACATTTCGCGCCATGTCTCAGGGTCCATCTGAAAGTGACAGTCTGTCTGTCACACATGGATGACTGAAGGTCTGCCTGTGAAGTCCACCTGCTGGACTCCTACAAGTTGTAAAACAGAGTTGATGGGTTTGTGATCCAGTCTATTCCTGTCATGGTGTATAAAATGGATGTAGTGACCTAGAAG
>NW_005246046.1:0-257 GCF_000412655.1 Myotis brandtii
GTGACTCTTATAGGACCACCGTGTGCCATGCAGAGCCGGTAGGCAGCATTGGGGAGAAAACCCAGGTGCCCATCTCCCAATCTGCTACATTCTTATAACTTCACAATACTTGCACATAGATGATAGTGCACATGCAACTGTATTAGGGTTCTCCAGAGAAACAGAACCAACAGAGATATATACATGCATATAGACATAGATACAGGTAGATGATATAGATAGAGATGATATAGAGATAGAGATAGAGATAGAGATAG
>NW_005246047.1:0-257 GCF_000412655.1 Myotis brandtii
TTGCTTTGCTGGGGAACCTCCCATGGGTTTATTTTGGTTGAGAGACACGGGACACTTTTTGTCCAGGCCTCCATCCGGCCAAGCCAACTCAAGCTGACAACAGTGAACAGAATGGGAGCTCCAACACAGGGTCAGTTCACACTGCAGCTCAAGGCTTGTTTCTTCAGTGCAATTCAACAGACATAACCTGGGCACCTGTTCTGTGCCAAATGTTGCATGGCACTGGAAACACACACACACACACACACACACACACA
>NW_005246048.1:0-257 GCF_000412655.1 Myotis brandtii
ATACCCTTTGTAATACTTATAATATTTTTTTAAAAAGTATAAAAAAAAATAAGAAAAAAAAGAATAATAAAAAAAAAGAGGAACAAAAAAAAATACTGCTTCAATTTCATTGGCTGTAATCTGTCTATTCAGATTTTTTTTTTTTAATTCTTCCTGATGTGGTTTTGGAAGATTGTGTTTTTCTAGGAGTCTGTCCATTTCATCCAGATTGTCCAGTTTATTGGCATATAGTTGTTCATAATATTTTCTTAAAATTC
>NW_005246049.1:0-257 GCF_000412655.1 Myotis brandtii
TGAAGTTCCTTGAATAGCGCCTAGCACATAGTGAATCAGAGCATCAGTATCGCCTGGGCAACTTTTCAAAAATACAGATTCCTGGGTGCTGCCCCTGAGAAATTCTGATTCATCAAGTCTGAGGTGGGGCCAGAAATCTGCATTTTTAAAAGCTACCTAGATGATCCTGATAGGCTGTCAAGTTTGCAAACACTCCGAGGGTTACTCAAGAAATGTTAATTGAGCCCTAGCAGGTTTGGCTCAGTGGATAGAGCATC
>NW_005246050.1:0-257 GCF_000412655.1 Myotis brandtii
TTAAGAAAAGATGAGCTGGAAAATTTGACTATATTCCCTTGAAAATGAAAGTGATTTAACTTTGATTTATGACCTTCTCTCAGTACCCTAATAACTTCTTACTCAAGAGGCCCTATGTTTCTGAAGGTGTCATGTACAAGCAGTACAGGGAGCACCTGGGAGCTTGCTAGAAATACAGAATCTCAAGACTCACTTTAAAATTCCTGAATTAGAAGAAGATTGTAAGTAAGATCCTTTAGTGAATTATAGGCACTTAG
>NW_005246051.1:0-257 GCF_000412655.1 Myotis brandtii
GGCGGGGACCTGCTGGGCTGTGCCCTGTGCCTAACCACAATGCGGTCCACTTGCTCCAGTCCCAGCCCTGGCCTGACACTCACTGGCTGGTGTCCTGGACAGCCTCACCAAGCTGTGTCGCCCACGCTGTGCCCTCCCTTGCTGGCCCCGCATTATCCAGGCTTCCCATCAGATGGAGGAAAACGTCCTCCAGTCCTGCGGGAGAGACGTGCACCCCAGAACAGGTCACGACAGCTCCATGCTGCCAACCTTCCCCC
>NW_005246052.1:0-257 GCF_000412655.1 Myotis brandtii
AGGGTGTGCGATGAGCCCGCCCCAGCGGCCGCCTCCCCGCCCTTATCTCAGGGGGGTAATCAGTAACCAGCACTTGGAATTCTCAAGGCCCCGGGTCCATAAACGCTCCTGCCAGGGCCTCTCACTGTCATGGCGGCCGAGGACCGTTGGGCTTAGGGCGTGTATTTCTCAGAACCCATCCACCCTGGTCAATTTCCACAATAAAACGCAGCCACTGCGGGTGTGGCCGGTGTCGAAGATGTTTACGGCCACGTAAC
>NW_005246053.1:0-257 GCF_000412655.1 Myotis brandtii
TTCTTTTTGGTTGTTTGGAGGGCAATGGGTGAATTCTAGGATTATTCCTTGGTAACTCCACACACTTTGAAAGCTGAATAAAGTAGGAATGTCTAGGAATGATAACAGAAAACAGCACCAGGAATACTATAACATGGTCAGTGTAATGGCTTGAACCAGGAAAAGGAAGAGTTAGTGTGTCTACGGCAGAAGACAAACAAGGAATGGAAGTTACCTGCGTAATGTAGAGCTGTTTTCCCAGAGTTGTCAATGTTTTC
>NW_005246054.1:0-257 GCF_000412655.1 Myotis brandtii
GACTGCTGAGGGGAGAGGGTCCCAGAAATGCTTTCCCATCACTGTGGACACAGGACCCTCACATGCCTACTGCACATTTTACTGAATCCTCAGAACAAGGGATCGTCCACAAAAGATAATCTTTTCTTACAACGAGGCTGACATAATTCTGTATTGCTTTATACACATTATCTCATTTGAGGCAAGCACAATGTTGGGAAGAGAGACATCGCCCCACATGTGGGTGAGGGATCTAGGGCTGAAAGTTCAGTGGCTTA
>NW_005246055.1:0-257 GCF_000412655.1 Myotis brandtii
CCTTGGTCATGAGCATCCACAAATTCCTATTACAAGCTCACGCACAGTAAAACGCACCTCAGCTCACTCAATCTGATGCTGTAACAGCCGTGTTTGCAGCCACCGCAGGCGACAGGAAGTCCTCCTCCCTGCTCCCAGCCCTTCCCGTGGACAACAGACAGAGGCGCCCCAGCACGGAGGGGGCTCATGGCTTGTCACCTGACGCCCATCGACTGTCCCAGTGACATTCCCATGGACAGATCAATCTAAGAGAAAAC
>NW_005246056.1:0-257 GCF_000412655.1 Myotis brandtii
ATCACATGATCTCACTCACATGTGGAATCTAAAGAACGAAATAAACTGATGAGCAAAACAGATCCATGGGCATAGAAGCATGGAACAGACCATGGAAGCTCAGAGGGGAGGCAGGGGTGAATGGGAAGAGATCAACTAGAGAACGTGTATGCATATATGCATAACCCATGGAACAGACAATAAGGGTGGTGAAGGCCTGGGGCGGGAGGAGGGTGGGCTGGAAGGGGTCAATGGGGAATAAAAGGGGACATCTGTAA
>NW_005246057.1:0-257 GCF_000412655.1 Myotis brandtii
TATTTAGTCATGTATCACTCAGTACTAATACAGTTAGACAAGCAGTCTCATTCATACCTAGCAACCAGTCTTTTAGAAGGATCATGACTTCAAATTCATTATATTTACATTGCTTCTACCTAATATGTCCATGTCTAACCCTAATGAAATAATCAGAAATGTACACACGAACTTTGTCAAAAATGTAATAATGATTTTAACAACAACAACGGTCATAGGTAACATTTAATGAACACTTGTCTGGTATCAATTCCTTT
>NW_005246058.1:0-257 GCF_000412655.1 Myotis brandtii
TTGTTTCTCAATTGTGTTAAAGGCAAAGTTCACAAATACCCAAAACTCATCACTGCCTGATCATTTTACTTTATCTTACTATCATATAAGCTCTTGAGATTATTTATGTTTTATCCACATGGAGGAAAGACTACATAATGATATGCTATTGAGCATCTCTCCCCATCTCCACACAGTGACATCAAGTTGGTAGCTTGAAATTAGCCATGGTGGGAGTGTCTGTACAATGAAAATAGACAACTGGGGGGGGGGGGGGG
>NW_005246059.1:0-257 GCF_000412655.1 Myotis brandtii
ATAAAACCATTGCTAAACTTTGTCTTTTTCCTTTTGTATTCCTTTAAATCTTTATGTTGTACTGTTTTGTCTTTTTTTCCCTGTGTTCTTGGCAGTTTTTTTTATCTTCCTGTCTTTGTATTGATTTTTCCCCCCAGTAGTAATATTTTTAAGTTTCAGTCTTGATGCATTCTGTTCTTGAATTTTACTGAGGGTTTGTTAATAGGTTTTTTAAAATTCATTTTCTATTTTCTGATTTGTCTCCTTTATTTCTGGAG
>NW_005246060.1:0-257 GCF_000412655.1 Myotis brandtii
ATACCAGAGGTTTGGTACCTGGAGTCTCGATACTGATGAGAATTGTGTACCAAGGTGGTTTTAAATGTTTCGGCTGCTGTAGGAGAGGTAGGGATGAGATCAGATAATTGGCACATAAGATTTTCGAATTGCGTCTCCAGATGAACTTGATCATATTTAGGTGGTGAATGACAAAATTTTGGTCCTAATGATAACGCTTCGATTTGTAAGGAGTTAAGATGTACACTAGAAAAATTATGTACGTACCTGCCGGGGTC
>NW_005246061.1:0-257 GCF_000412655.1 Myotis brandtii
TGTCCTTCTTTGTCTCTTACTATAGTGTTGGTTTTAAAGTCTATTTTGTCAAATGTAAGTATTGCTACCCCAGTTTCTTTCCCCATTCTATGTGCATGAAATATCTTTTCCATCCCTTTATTTTTAGTCTTTGTGTAACTTTCATTCTGAGGTGGTTCTTTTGAAGACAGCATTTTTATAGGTCTTGATTTCTTATCCATTCACCTACCTTATGTCTTTCAATTGGAGCATTTAAGCCATTTACATTTAAAGTGATT
>NW_005246062.1:0-257 GCF_000412655.1 Myotis brandtii
GGCTTGAAGATAAATCTTGGCCAGATTCTAGCCCACCATTTTTATTCCCATCAGTACTGGGGCAAAATACTCACACAGATATTTAGGAAGCTAAATAGAATGAACAACGGCTAAAATATGCTCTAATAGGATAGTGTTTCAAACAATTTCAGGTGGCATAACCACACAAAGAAATGACATTTTTGAAGAACATCAAAAAGTAATCAGTATATATTATAATATAAATATCTGGTTGCATTAAATCAGATACCACAGAT
>NW_005246063.1:0-257 GCF_000412655.1 Myotis brandtii
GGAATCAAACTGTGACCTTCTGGTTCATGGGCCGACACTCAACTACTGAGCCACACCAGCCGGGCTAAAGATTATTCTTTAACTTACAGAAAGTGGGTTACATTTATAGGGTTGATTAGTTTGGTAAATAGCAGATGTGCAGAATATATCATAATCCATACTCTGGTAATGAAATGCTTTTCAAATATGTATCCACTGATGCTCTATTGAATGATGCTTAACTCTTTGTGCCTATTTGGTTGTATATTCTTCACACT
>NW_005246064.1:0-257 GCF_000412655.1 Myotis brandtii
TGCCTCCTGACTCCCACTCATAGTCTTTTGCATCCTGACCCATGGATTTCACCTGGTTCTCTTCCTTCAAGGAGGCGAAACCTCAACAAAGTGGATCTCAGCTCTTCTGTCAGCTCTGAGGGATCAATGGTGGCCCCATATTTAAAAGACAGTGAAGGGAAAGCCTTTGTGATCAAACAGAGATGGCGGCCGTGGGACCCAAGGCGACTTATTCCGCTCTCCCCTATTGCACTACCTCCAACAGGGGGCTTCTGACC
>NW_005246065.1:0-257 GCF_000412655.1 Myotis brandtii
GGGGGGGGGGGGGGGGGGGGGGGGGGGGCGTTCAATGGTGCCCAATGGCCCTTCTGGCTCTGACAAACGGCCAGTCTCAACCCCAGGCCGAATGCCAGTGGGTAGAGCCAAAACCCCCACTGGGTTGAATTGTGTCCCCAAAAATTCATGGAGAGTTCTAACTCCCAGGACCTCAGCCTGTGACCTTATTTGGAGATGGGGCTGTTTGCAGATATAATTAGTTAAAATGAGGTCACCCTGAAGGAGGGGGGGCCCTG
>NW_005246066.1:0-257 GCF_000412655.1 Myotis brandtii
ACCCGGCTGCCCCGGGTCAGGTCTCACACGGGATGCCTGGGCGGGCCGGCCGATCGCTGCTGCCCCGCCTGGCTGCCCCAGGTTGGGTCACACACGGACACCCGGGTGGGCAGGGTCGCAGATAGCAGGCCCATATGGCGGCAGGGCAGGTGGGATGGCGTTGTTCCACCCCACCTCCCCAGGTGGCAAATAGCAGGCCCGGATGGCAGTGGGGCAGGCAGGATAGCGCTGACCCGCCCTGCCTGCAGTATGCAAAT
>NW_005246067.1:0-257 GCF_000412655.1 Myotis brandtii
GAAGATGTATGTAAAAACAAATAAACTTGATAATGTTAATGATAGAAAATAACTAAAGAATAGCCTACCAAGAGATGGCTATTTAAAAAAAAAAGCCCTAGCCATGTTGCTCAATGTTTAGAGCATTGGCCGGTGGACTGAAAGGTCTGGGGTCAGATTATAGTCAAAAGCATGTATCTTGGTTGCAGGCTTGATCCCTGGCCCTGAGCAGAGCATGTTTGGGAGGCAACCAATCGAGTGTCTCTCACTTTGATGTT
>NW_005246068.1:0-257 GCF_000412655.1 Myotis brandtii
ATAACCCCTTGGGGAAATTATATTTTCCATATTCTAGAAAATTTTAACCTAATTTAGTAACTTGCTTGACATAATTAGAATCAGAAGTTAGAAGCAGGGCTCATACCCTGCTCTTTTGATGCTATTTTTAATTTCTAGGTTTTTGTTTCTGTATAAGTGACATATAAGTATATGATATCATGGACATCATAGGTGATAGGGTATTAAAGCTTGGTCTTAAGTAGTGAATTCATTATGTGATTTGATTTCAACTTTTT
>NW_005246069.1:0-257 GCF_000412655.1 Myotis brandtii
TAAAGGTCGCTTAGGCTTTTATATATGGAGATGATACTTCCAGCATCAGTGAGCAGACACAGCTGCTCTCTTTTTCCAAAACAAATTTGAAATGCTTTTCTTTAAAATTAATTAAAGGTGAAAGAGGTGATATAAAAAACATACTTATACACACATCCATTTCTATCAAAGAGAATCATGAGATACCAACCAAATTTTTTATAACAACTCCTTTGAAACTATCAAAATTTTCAGGTTAAAGGGGTTCCCCCACAAAA
>NW_005246070.1:0-257 GCF_000412655.1 Myotis brandtii
TGAGGGAGGAAGATGACTGGCTCAGGGCCACCCGACCGAGCCATGGACATGGGACATGGCGTGACACAGTCTCAACAGCGAGCGCAGAGGCGGCTGCGAATGGGCGAGCATGTGCTGAGCCGTGAGGCTGCCGGGCTCCATCGGTAGGGCCACGGCTCCTGAGCTGCCCTATTGAGCTGGGTCTGGACAGAGCCTCCAGGAGCTGCGTCCACAGTTAACTCTTTTAATGGTGTCAGAGCTTCAACACTGTCCTCATT
>NW_005246071.1:0-257 GCF_000412655.1 Myotis brandtii
AATTCCAATCTGCTGCAAATGGAGGCAACTGCAAATGGAAGAATATTTTTTATAGATAAGAAATTATTGTGATTAAGTGGCTCTTTTTTTTCAAACATATGAAGAGTCTTATAAACAAAATAATCCTATACACAAATGGAAATTATAGCTTCCTGTATAATATTTAAATATCACTTTTTTCACAAAAATGCTGAATTTATATAATACACTGTGCACTATAGAATGCACTATATGATGAAAATAAGTTCTCTAACTTT
>NW_005246072.1:0-257 GCF_000412655.1 Myotis brandtii
AAAATTATTTTCAATAAACAGTTCAGGATCTCAAATGTCATTAAAGTTTGAGCAAGGCCCTTGTCAACTTCTATAGAAAGAGATTTAGTTGGTAGGCATTTGCTTGGCTTTATTACTTTAGTGAATCTGTGGTCCCTCAACTAATCTGTTAATTAACTTATTTGCTCTTTACTTTAAATATAAGTGAGGTCTTAATATGTCAGTTTATACAATATTAAGGCATTAAGCTGAAAACATTATGATAAAATAGCACAGGT
>NW_005246073.1:0-257 GCF_000412655.1 Myotis brandtii
CTGGCTTATTTCACTTAGCATAATATTCTCTAGGTCTGTCCATGCTGTTGCAATTTTATTGATATTTTTGAAGAATCAACTTTTGGTTTTATTGATTTTTCTCTTAGTCCTCTTTTCTATTTAATTACTTTGTCTTTATTATTTCTTTCCTTCTCTTTATTTTGGGGTTTATTTCCTCTATAGTGTCCAACAGCATCTTCTTAAAGTGGAAGCCTAAATCGTAATGTACTTTTTTTATCCTGATAATATTCTAGTTT
>NW_005246074.1:0-257 GCF_000412655.1 Myotis brandtii
CCAGTAGTCTTCTCAGTTTTGTGGTCTCTTCTTCATTTACTCCTTCCTTTGTAGGTGAGACCCTTGAGATTTAGGTTTAATTCTCACCAGTTTTCACATAATCCCCAAAAGCCACGGAAATATGCCCCATCATTGCTAAATTGGTTTCCTCTAACTTAGTCACTTATTTGCATGTTTAAGAGATTATCCAAGGAACCTACAAAGGTGTTTCCAACCCCCTCATTCAAAATCTGTTATTCAAGAGCCCTAAAAACATT
>NW_005246075.1:0-257 GCF_000412655.1 Myotis brandtii
GTGGATGCTCAACCACTGAGCCACACCAGCCAGGCTGAGCTCCCAAACATTTAAGTTGTCCTTCTGTATCTGTGAGAGATAGGTTCCAGGACTCCCATGAATACCAAAATCCAAGGATGCTCAAGTCCCCTATATAAAATTGCATAGATCGATGCATACAGTCAGCCCTCAACATCCATAGGCTATCCACTGCAGATCAAAAACAGTACAGGTATTTATTGAAATAAATTCATGTAGTTCAAACCTGTGTTATTCAA
>NW_005246076.1:0-257 GCF_000412655.1 Myotis brandtii
GACATCATGTTATAAAGTCTCAAGTTCTCGTCCAGGTTAAAAGGGGAGAAATATTCCAAAGCCTTCTGTATAGGAAGGAATCTCAGAAAGGAAAGGCAAGTGATGACTTTTGAAGCAAAGATACTATAATATACACTGTCCAAAGAATAGTATATTTGATAAGAAGGAAAGGTTATAAAAATGAGAACAATTAAAATACTGAGTCTTAATTTGTTCTCACAGTGGACTGTGACAACTTTAAAGTGATCTGATTTATT
>NW_005246077.1:0-257 GCF_000412655.1 Myotis brandtii
GAGACGTGGGGGGCTTCAGCCCTGGTGTGTGGGGCCAGGGGTCCACCTGCAGGTGTGCCCCTTCCTCATGCATGTGTCCAGACGTGGAAGTCAGGCGGGGCTAGTCCCCGTGGGCTGCTCCGAGGTCGCTGCCGGGAGGGTGTCTTGATATCTGCGGGTGAGGGCTGGGTGCCCGAGGGGGGTGTGTGTCTGCAGGTCGTTTCCCGCTGTGACTGAGTCGGGGCGATGGGATATGCAAGTGCTGCATCAGCCTGGGC
>NW_005246078.1:0-257 GCF_000412655.1 Myotis brandtii
CATGTCTGTGTCGATATGGTATAAACAGAGACCATGCCAGTGGAAGAGTGAGATGATAAACTGAATCAACCAAGCAAAGAAAGGAATTGAAAACCATAAGTGGCTCTGTGACCTGGAGCCTCCTCAAAATTCACAAATTCTCGAGGAATATTTTGAAAATTCCTTAGAAAATGAAAAAGCAAATTGAGGCAATTATTTTCAGATCTTAAGCCACAAGGTGACATAGCCAATACCAAGAAACTGTATTAAATGTGCGT
>NW_005246079.1:0-257 GCF_000412655.1 Myotis brandtii
GCTCACATCAGGAGCTGTGTAAGGTCTGTCCTCTGTCTTGACTCCCAGATGCTCAGTTACGTGTTGTTGTGTTCACAGGCAAACTGGCATGGACCACATGTCCTCCCCACCAGTCCACACCGCACGGAGCAGGTTACCCCCCATAGGCCCCGAGCCTGCTGAGCAGAAGGTGGCAGTTCCTGGATCTCGGCCTGTCTCTGTAAGACACATTCCATTATATTGAAGTGCACCGTTCAAACAAACAAACAAACAAACAA
>NW_005246080.1:0-257 GCF_000412655.1 Myotis brandtii
ATTCCTTTCATAGCTTAATGAGGACAAACAACAACAACAAAAGGACTAGTTAGTTTACCTGCCAAATCTCAGCACTATTTTCTTAAGCTGATGGGGATACCGACAATGGGTGATTTCATCCCAGCCCCGGGTCACCAGCTAGTCGTATAACATGGGTTCTCCAACACTAAAGACCGGTCCACAATTTTAAATCCTGTCCTGGAAATCCCGCCCCCTGCCTCTTCCCCGAATGAAGCCCTGGGAAGGACTCCACAAAG
>NW_005246081.1:0-257 GCF_000412655.1 Myotis brandtii
CGCTCTATCCACTGAGCCAAACCAGCTAGGGCTTATATATTCTTAAAGATAAGTTTGCCTCTAGGCATACGAAATGGCTTGCTTTAATCAGAAAAATTCTAGAATCTTTCCTTTCTATGTCTATAACAATGTATAACTTTCAATGACCACTAAAAATCCAGTTAAAAATATCTGGAGTGACTACATATTCTAATCTTTCTGCTTGAGGATTCTTTTTTCTTTTTTTAAAATATGTTTTTATGGATTTCAGAGAGGAA
>NW_005246082.1:0-257 GCF_000412655.1 Myotis brandtii
AAAAATCAATAAAATATATTTTAAAAAATATGTAAAAATAAATAAATAAATACCCTTATCTCTTAGAGATGCATGCTGGGTGTACACAGGGGCAACGCTACACCTGAGACTTGCCTCCAAAACAGTTCAGTTGTCGGTGCTGGGTGTACACAGAAATGACATGGGTGGGTTTCCTGCCGAACCTGGGTAATTGGTACTTAAAGGTTCAACATGTACTATTTTTAACAGGTTTAAATTTTTCCCTAATAAAATGTTAA
>NW_005246083.1:0-257 GCF_000412655.1 Myotis brandtii
AAAAACTGCTCATATTTAAGCCATGTGTTTAAGTTGATAATAGTTTATTAAGAATTGTTTTTTTAAATGACAGATTGTTCTGATAGCAAATTTAGCTGAAAAAGAAAAACAAAGATTCTACATATGTAATTTATGTGATAATCTTCAGTATGTGGAGAGAGTGACCATATCCCACTTAGTCAAAAGGCAAACATAATGGTGTTGAACAAGGTCCCTTTATCCAAATATTTGCAAAAACTCTTAATCTAGAACTATTA
>NW_005246084.1:0-257 GCF_000412655.1 Myotis brandtii
AGGCTCAATGATGGTACTTATTTTCAGACTAGAGGCCCAGTGCATGAAATGCAAGAATGGGTACAGTCCCTAGGGCCGGCCAGTGATCAGGGCCGATCAGATTCCCCGCCTCCCGGCCTTCCCACCTCCTCCTTCCCTCCCCGCCTGCATTTGCTCCTGCTGCTGGTGGTTGCCCGGCATGTTCCATGCCGCTCCCTGGTGATCAGTGCACGTCATAGTGAGCGATCAAACTCCTGGTCTCCTGGTCGAACTCCCGA
>NW_005246085.1:0-257 GCF_000412655.1 Myotis brandtii
GGTCACTGCTCAGTCTCCTCGCCCCCATGCTGATCCTCCACAATAGAAAGATGATAGACTTATATGGATGGATCAGTGGCCATTAACCTAAGAGAAAATAGGTCATGTTCATGAATTAATACAGGAACAAGTAGCCTTCCAATAGTCCTTGGAATAGGCCCATATTTACAATAACTAAGAAGGTGACAGGAAAGTGGCGATTGTTGCATGATCTTGGAGTGGTTAACGCTACTATGCATACCATGGGAGCTTTACAG
>NW_005246086.1:0-257 GCF_000412655.1 Myotis brandtii
GGCCAGATCCCTCCCCGTGCCCTCTGAGGGGAATAGCCCTGGGGAGTGTTAAATTGCCGTTTTCTGGCAAAGCTGCACAAAAGACATGCCTAGGAAATTTGGCCTTCCCTTTGCTCCTCTCCCCTTGTTTGTAACTGGGTTTATTACAGCGGTATCACGGATTCAAAAAAGAAGCAGACCAATTGATGGATGAGAACAGAAAACCCCAAAACTAAAAACATAACTTGAGAATCGAATGCACAGTAAAGTGACATTTT
>NW_005246087.1:0-257 GCF_000412655.1 Myotis brandtii
GGGAGGTGTGGGCGGTCCCCTCGGGACCCTCCCTGACGGAGCCGCCACCCTCTTGGGAACATAAACCGCCCGCGGCGGGCGCCCGATGGATCAAGGAGCAGAGCGCGGTGCGTTGTGTTAATTCCGCTCGTAGAAACACGCCTCCTCCTCTTCTTTATGTAAAAGGGGGAAGGAGCGGGCGCTGCAGGCTCTCTGAGGAGCAGCCCTCGAAAGCGGAGTCCCGTGCTCACACACGTGGAGGCGCAGGTGCCCAAAAG
>NW_005246088.1:0-257 GCF_000412655.1 Myotis brandtii
GAGGGAGGCCCCGGAACTGTGCGGACAGGACATGGGAGACAACCAGACGCAGGTGCCTTCTGCAGGGGCCAGGGCAGAGAGAACGGCAGCCTGGGAGGGTCTGGCGAGGACCCTGCTCCCAGGGCACAGCAGCCTGGAGTCAAGTCCGCTTCGTTTCCCCTGAAAGGAGCCAGGGCGTCTCAGAGAGCAGCCGATCGCTGGTGTGGTGGGGAACGTACAAGGTGAGTCAGGGGCACCTCACTGACACAGGCGGAGAC
>NW_005246089.1:0-257 GCF_000412655.1 Myotis brandtii
CTCCGGGTGGAGCACGGGCTGAGGGGAGAGGCAGGGGCCCAGGAGGGGACGGGCTACAGAGAGGGACAGCCTCACGCTCCCCGGACCCCCGCCCGCATGGCATTGACAAGCACAGCCAGGTTCAGCCTGTCAAACCCCCTGCTGCTGCGTGGAGACTCTCAGACCCCCGTCCCCGAGCCTCCACAGACTGTCACCCCCGTCGCCCCGGAGATGCAGGTGAGGACCATCCTGCGGGCCCTCCCGGGGAGGCAGGCGGC
>NW_005246090.1:0-257 GCF_000412655.1 Myotis brandtii
GTAACTTATTTTTTCATTGTGAGAGTATATGTTGAAGATATTGGTTTGTTTATCCCATAGTCTGTATTTTGCTAATTATCTTCCCATGGTTTCCTTTAACATGTTCCTCTCTCCTGTTCTTCCTGTAGATTGATTGTTGGAGCTAGATGTTTGATCAAATTTAGGTTTGACGACTTCTATTTGGTCTTGTCTCTTCCCATCAGGAGGCACATAATGTCAGAATGCCTTTCTGTGATTTTAGATTCATTAATTCATTA
>NW_005246091.1:0-257 GCF_000412655.1 Myotis brandtii
CTTAAAACCATTAAGTAACAATTTTCCTTATTCGTAAAGTGTAAACAATGTCATGAAAAGCTAGGGTCTGGGGGTTACGATGTTCAGCATACGGAAGGGGTGCAATACACCCTCGCCACCCACCGAGAGCTGGAGGATGTTTCTCCTGTCTGTGTAACTACTTCTCAATAAATGCAAGCTCACAGGTCCCAAGTTTATCTTGAGGAGAACCTGTAAGGACCAAAAGTGAACCCCCAAAATAACGAGAACCAGATGGG
>NW_005246092.1:0-257 GCF_000412655.1 Myotis brandtii
CATTCTAAGTGGCTTCCACCTTCACCTTTTCTGCCTTCATCCTTTCTGCCTTTCCAGCCTCACTCCTTCCCCACGCCTGAGAGAAAAAGGCTGTGGGTTCCGTGCCGCCTCCCCCCCACCCCCCACGCACACCAGCACCTTTGATTCAGCCCTTGAGGATCCCTTTTCATTCTGGGGGGGCACCCACGGGCCCTCACGTGCACACTCCCCATACTCAGCGGGAACACCCCAGTTCTAAAGTTCTGAGATTTGGGGGC
>NW_005246093.1:0-257 GCF_000412655.1 Myotis brandtii
ATGGGGGACATCTGCAATAGTGTCAACAATAAAAAAGGAATGTATTGTACTAGATGGAATGATTTTTCATGATATCCTAGGGAAAATTGTGTTGTTATTATAAAATGGAGATAAGCAAACATACCTGGAATATAAAAGATACCTTAGGGTTCCCTAACCATGTTCTGTGATTAAAGTCAATGGCAAACTTTAATAATCTAATTGATGCAGGACTTCTAATGATCCAGACCAGGGGTGGGCAAACTTTTTGACTCGAG
>NW_005246094.1:0-257 GCF_000412655.1 Myotis brandtii
TCTGCTTTGAAACATTAGCAGAATGCATGCTTTCCTATGCAATGAAACAGTTTGACAGCTAGGAGTATGCCAAATAAAGGGTTTCATCAGGAGTCTATCTGAAGGGATGGAATTTAGATGTTTATTTTAAAAGATAAACCTGGGAAGTTTGGGGCTAAAAACAATGATTTTTCTCTCCATAGCAGGCTCTCATCACTCAACTCCACTAATTGCCTCATTTTCCCAGTTTCTCAGCCCAAGTACAGTTCAGCCCAAGT
>NW_005246095.1:0-257 GCF_000412655.1 Myotis brandtii
AAATGGAAGAACCAACTAGAGAACAGAAGAAAAAAAAACCAGTATGTCCTACATTATGAAAATCAATGAAAAGTTTCTAAAAGTTTCTATTGGGGTGAGTTTCTCCAGCAGCTTTCAGACAAAGAGATGTAGGCCCGGAGAAGGTGAATGACTGGATGGATCCAGGGGTGAGGCTGCAAGCTTATACATTTCTTCTGGTGTTCTTACTTCCTATTTTGAGACTTAGCTACTAATTGTATCTAAAAGGAGATTCTAAA
>NW_005246096.1:0-257 GCF_000412655.1 Myotis brandtii
CCCTGAACCCAGCTCCTTCAGGACAATGCCCTCAACTCCTCAGGAAAAAGTCTAGAAGCAACCCAAATTGACAGCCCTACCATGATGTTTCTAGGTGCTGATGACAGGAACAGGGCACACTGGGGACACTTATGTCACTGGCAAAACCTCGGGGACACTTCAAGGTGTGGTAGGAGGCTTCCTGAGTCCTAACTCAGGTCCTTACCTCGAATTCTGGAAAAGCCCTGCAGCCCTTCTTTGCCTACCTGGAGCCTGAC
>NW_005246097.1:0-257 GCF_000412655.1 Myotis brandtii
CAAACCTTGGCCCAGTTTCTGCTCCACCTGGTCCTGAAGAGCCATCAGCTGGGTTCCTCCCGATCCGGACCTTCCTCCCCCCTGGTCTGTGCACACAGACTGCCAGGCTGGCTCTCGCAGTCACCTGAGACCCCTTGACCTTGCATACCCCTTGCCCCCCAGGGCTGGAGGAAGGCTGCGATGAGGAGCGCTGGGAACTGGCAGGTGTCAGTCTGCAGCCACAGCTGAAGTCAGCTGGGGGGCACTGGAGGTGGGGG
>NW_005246098.1:0-257 GCF_000412655.1 Myotis brandtii
ATACCCTCTTGCTGGCCTAATGTGGTATTTGGTCCAGTTAGGTGGGGGTTGGGATAGAGGAACAGGGACAGTACCTCTGGTCTTCCATCTATCCTCTGATCTTTTTTAAAAATTAAAATATAGTTGCCACATAATATTATATTAGTTCCATGTGTATACATAATGATTTGACATTAAGAAGTGATCACCATAAGTCTAGTACCCATCTGTTACTATACAAAGTTATTATAGTATTATTGACTATATTCCCTATGCTG
>NW_005246099.1:0-257 GCF_000412655.1 Myotis brandtii
TTCGTGCTGAGGCAGGTCGAAGTTTTCTCTCAGAGCTCCCTGTCAGAGGGACAATAAGACCTGGGCGCAGAAAGAGGTGGCAATGGTGCCTAGAGGTAGTACTCTGGAGGTGCATGTAGGGCTTGTAATCTGGTGGAGACAAACTGTGTTGTGAAATTCAGTATTATTGGGCAAAAGTTAGAACAGTTTCCAATAATTTCTTGTTAAAACAATTTTTCTCCCTAAAATCACCCGTATTTTTATTAAAGACTAATTTA
>NW_005246100.1:0-257 GCF_000412655.1 Myotis brandtii
AGTAGGTACTAACAAAAAAAATTGGTTGAATAAAAGAATGAACAACTGCATCAATAAATCTTAGTTGTCATTATTTCTTAAATAGGAGTAAGTTACAACAGTGATTTCTGTTCTCAGCATCTTCTAAAATACATCAAATTGAAAGATAAATACAGAAATAAAACATATAACTATACATCAGACTTAACTTAGAAATCTTTGAATCAAAAGTTAGCCCGGCGTGGCTCAGTGGTTGAGTATTGATCTATGAACCAGGA
>NW_005246101.1:0-257 GCF_000412655.1 Myotis brandtii
CTGGGAGTTGCACGCCCTGGGACATGGGAGCTCACATAGGAATGCAGCCCATCTTCCTGCCCTGAGAACTGCCTGTCATCCTGGAAAGATTTACAACCTCCTGGATGAGACAGCCTAGTCCTGGAGGCACCTGCTCTTTACAACCCCAGCTTCTATTACCTGTAATCTGGTCCCAGGGCACCTGGAGGTGCCCGCCCCCACCCCCGCTCCCCCAACTCCCCATGACTTGTAACCTGTAATGATTATCCTGTGCCCAC
>NW_005246102.1:0-257 GCF_000412655.1 Myotis brandtii
TAATGACATGCTCCTGAAGCAGAGGCGAGAGACCACGTGGCAGGGGAGGGTTGCCAGCATGGGGAAGGGGAATAGAATATAAGGACTTTTCAAGTCTCATTCAGAGAATCAGAACTTTCCAGAAAGGAAAATCTGTGGAAATATTTTGTAATGCCCACAATAATGTTCCTTCGTTCTAGGAAACATCGGCACCAAAAAGTTCTCAGAGTGCTTGGTGTTGGCTTAGAATGTTGAGTATTTCAGTTTTGGCAAAAATG
>NW_005246103.1:0-257 GCF_000412655.1 Myotis brandtii
GCCCTCGAGTCAAAAAGTTTGCCCACCCCTGCTGTAGTGTGTGAGTCCTTGACTTTGTGTGGGAAAGATTTGGCAATATGAGTCCAGATGAGTTGAGAGTACATTCATTAAAGCTGGAGACAATGAAACAAAGGAAGGACTTAGGGTGGAAGAAAAACAGGGGAGAGCTAGGCAGTGCTGGGCTTTGGCTCCCTGAAGCGTCACAGGACAGAACTGAGCCAGGGTGGGGCTACTCTTAGCTCCCTGGGAAGTCGGAG
>NW_005246104.1:0-257 GCF_000412655.1 Myotis brandtii
GGAAATGAGAAAAAGAAGAGCAAATTACATTCACGTAAGCAAAAGAAAATAAGAAATCAAAGTGAAAATGGGAAATCAATAGAGAACATCAATGAAACCAAAAGTTGGTTCTTTGAAAAAGTCAATAATATAAGCCTCAAGCCAGGCTAACAAAGGGAAAAACAGAAGACACAAATTCCTCATATCAATCATGAAAGGGGGGATATCACTACTAATCCCATGGAAATGGAAAGGATAGGAAAGAAATACTATGACTA
>NW_005246105.1:0-257 GCF_000412655.1 Myotis brandtii
TATTCCATTGTGTAGATGTACCACAGCTTTTTTATTCCACTCATCTGCTGATGGGAACCTAGGCAGTTTTCAAATCTCAGCTATTGTAAATTGCTATGAACATAGGGATGCATGTATTCTTTCTGATTAGTGTTCCTGATTTCTCAGGATATATTCCTAGAAGTGGGAGTACTGGGTGAAATGGGAGTTACATTTTAAATTTTTTTAGGAAACTCCATTCTGTTTTCCACAGTGTTTGCACCAGTCTGCATTCCCAG
>NW_005246106.1:0-257 GCF_000412655.1 Myotis brandtii
ATGAGGTTTCTGAAGCTCAGGTTTCCTTAGCTTTGTTCCAAATGTGCTGCATGTTTCATGGGTCAATTTGCATCTTCTCCTTTGGTTTTATGGGGCAAGGGGAACTGATGTGATACGAAGCTCATCAATAAATAAAATAACAAGGAAAATCTTCTGCCAATAACCTTTGCTAATGATAATGCTGGGCATCGCTAGTGAAATGCAAACTGAGACAGCCACATTGGACAACAGTTTGGCAACTTCTTAAACATACACAG
>NW_005246107.1:0-257 GCF_000412655.1 Myotis brandtii
AAACAATGTATGTCGAGTCCGACGTAACCTGAGGACTATCTGTTATATCAAAACAATTTTTTTTTATTAAATTCGAAGATCACCTATATGACATTGGAGAAAAGCTAGCACATTAACACCCTCTGACCCTTTAAGTTCAAATGCATCCCCCTTAGACCCTGCTCCCTGGTCGCCCCTAACTGCCCTCCCCTGGCTGCCTGATCACCCCTAACTGCCCTCCTCTGGCTGCCTGATTGCCCCTAACCACCTCTGCCTGC
>NW_005246108.1:0-257 GCF_000412655.1 Myotis brandtii
CTGGCCTATCCCTGATTGGTTTCCCGGCCTTCTTCCACGGGTTTATGTGAGTGAGGTCACAGCTGCTATTTGAAAGCCTCATGCTGAATAAAATAAACAAAAAAGTGAAGTTTCTTCAGTTAGCAAAAACCAACAGATGCTAACAGTTGCTTCTGCTTGTGCAAACACCAGGAATCGGGGGACTAGAAAAGACCTCTGTCAGCAGATCCATTCCAGAGCCGCCAGGCAAAGACAGAGCCCTGAGCACCAGCAAATGA
>NW_005246109.1:0-257 GCF_000412655.1 Myotis brandtii
CTCCCACAGCGGGAGTGCCGCTCAGCTGACCAACGGGCATCGAGCTCACAGCTGGTGAGCGCAGCTGTGGCTTCGTGAGCCTCTCCTGCAAACACTCCCTCTGCACACCCCTCCCCCATCCAAATTGGGACCAGGATCGGAACCCAGTCCCAGTTCGGAACTGACTGGGTGTGAGCCTGCGCAAGGAGCAAGGCTGTGATGACAAGTAGCAGCTGCTCAGTCATGGGCATGCTGGTATCTCCCTAGGATGGGCGCAC
>NW_005246110.1:0-257 GCF_000412655.1 Myotis brandtii
TGGACGAGCCTCCGCCCATGGCCAGTACACTCCTGACTCCATGGTCCCTTTACCTTCAGAATGGGCTTCAGATCATCTCCTTTAGAGCAGTCCGTTTTCCATCATTTTCGATGCTCCTTTGATTCTACCTTACTTGATGTATGAGTCATTTAATTATTAGTTTTATTGTAATTAAACCATAAGTTCACAAAAATTACTTCATTGAAAGAATTCTGAGATTACTGGTGTTTCTTTAAATAAAACTATTAAAAAGATAA
>NW_005246111.1:0-257 GCF_000412655.1 Myotis brandtii
ACAAACAAAAATTAAAATATAAAACACCTTTGCATTTCAAGACTATCCACTCTTCTAAAGTATTATTGCTCAGGAGACTGTGCCCTTCCTTCATTCAGCGCTTCCATCTGACACATGCTTGCTTTGTGTTCCATTTTCTCTCCACCAGCAGGAGTGGTTCAGGATACTGGTTTAAGTATCTACACGGGTAGGAGGATGGGCCTCGTCTAGCCTGTAGAGTCTGGAGCGATCTGACAGTCAGTGGGAAACTGAAACCA
>NW_005246112.1:0-257 GCF_000412655.1 Myotis brandtii
GAAGTCCTGCAAAGAAATAAATCACAGCAGTTCAGGTGCACTCAGCAAGATGCCAGAAATCACACATACACAAATACGCGACAAATAACATAACTCAGACCCTCCGGAAAGTGCACCACGAATCTTCACGCGGTGGGTTCGTTCCGCGCTGCAACAAATCAAACCATGCACTAAACGGCACAGCTAACAACCTGTTGCCGAAGAAATCGAAGCACATCGAAACGGAACATATCATCATGGACTAATCACATGTAAAA
>NW_005246113.1:0-257 GCF_000412655.1 Myotis brandtii
GGGCTTTCAATGCCACGAAGAGCTGCAGTGTGAAATCCAGAGAAGAGCATAGAGATCATGAGATAGGGGCAAGCATTCTCTCTTCCATCCGGACAAACTAATTCCTGAGCATTTCTACCTGTTGCCTGACTCTCTGCCCATGAGTGCTCTACATCTGAAGTATGCTTCTTCCCTCACTCTTGCCTAATTCACTCATTTGCCTAATTAGCTGCTCTTTGGTCCTTCATGTCCTTGGTGTAGTGGTGGTGATGGTGGTA
>NW_005246114.1:0-257 GCF_000412655.1 Myotis brandtii
CCCAGCTCCGAGTGGGAATGCTCCCGGTTCTCCGCGACCACCTGCAAGGGGCCTCTGTGCTGGTTTGGGGGATGAGGTGCTTCCTTCTGGAAGCCTGGCTCCCCTAGCTTCTGGGAACCCATTCGAGGGGGCACTGGGTAAACCAGCTCTGGGCATTGCACTCACTAAGACAGTCTGCTCGCGGTGCATGGCCAAGGGGCACGGAGCCTGGGCTGAACCCCAGTACCCGCCTCCCCGCCCCCCCCCACACACACCTC
>NW_005246115.1:0-257 GCF_000412655.1 Myotis brandtii
TTCCCAAATGGACGAATACAATGTGCGAACTAAATATTACTATCCATTGTAGTGAGTTCCATGACAGAAGTCTGTATGAGAGGAAGTGATGGATGCAAATGCTTCGGGAAGGAAAAGACATTTGAACTGCTTCTTAAAGGGCGGGTAGGGATTTACTAGGTAGTGGTCATAGCTCTGCAACTGTGGAAAGTTCTTGGCATTTGCTGAATGCTTGCTTCCTATTACAAAGCTCTTCCTTCTAAACCCTTCTCTCAGAA
>NW_005246116.1:0-257 GCF_000412655.1 Myotis brandtii
ATATATATATAATATTCAGAATAAGCAAATCAATGGAGACAGAAATTAGGCTGATTGTTGCCTGGTGCAGGGCAAGATGATAAGCTGGTAGCAACTGCTAAGAGGTGTATAGTTGGTGTTTGGAGTGATAAAAATATTCTATAATTGATTGAGGTGACAGATGCACAAATATATATGTTTCAAAATATTAAATCATACAATTTAAATTTGCAAATTATATGTGGCTATGTGAATTGTATCGATAGAGTTTTTTTTTT
>NW_005246117.1:0-257 GCF_000412655.1 Myotis brandtii
GTTACAGGGTTTATTTGGTACAAGGGAATAGAGATGACGTACCATAATTTCATTGGGTTTCGTTCATGGAATAACAGTGAAAATCTAACAGTTCCCAAATACAGTGGTCAAAAAGAAATAAACCTTGAAGGATCCTTGATCATAAGAAACGTCACTGAGAGGGACCAAGGATTTTACGTCGTAGTAGCCGTCCTTCCAAAGTCAGGAAGTATAACAGGAATTGGATGGCTCAGAGTATACCGTGAGTGATTGTTCTC
>NW_005246118.1:0-257 GCF_000412655.1 Myotis brandtii
GTCCACAGGCCAATGCTCTATCCACTGAGCCAGACCGAACAGGGCAGAACTGGAATTTAAAATAATAATTTCACCTATAAAATGCAGAACGTTAATGAAATAATAAAAGATATTGGATACCTGATTGCTTACCTTACAGGCAGGAAGGATATTAAAAATATTTAAGAACCTGGGGCAGTGGCATCACCAAGTCATTCTGAGTTGGGTCCAGTCAGTCAGAGCTGGTGCTGAGCACCACCGACTGGCAGGGTGCTTTG
>NW_005246119.1:0-257 GCF_000412655.1 Myotis brandtii
AACCTGGATATGAGCCCTGACCTGGGATTGAACCTGCATCATTTGGGTGTATGGGATGACACTCCAACCAACTGAGCCATTCGGCCAAGGTTTCTGTCACCTTGAGAATACTCTTACTTCTCAGATACCAGATGCCTAATTTTAAAATTGGGTTTGTTTAAAATTGGGTTCTATTCAACCTGTATGTCACAAATAGTTTATATACAAACAAATATTTTAATATTTTTAATTAAATTTATTGGGGTGACATTGGTCAA
>NW_005246120.1:0-257 GCF_000412655.1 Myotis brandtii
CCGTGAGCGCAGGGGCTGGTCCTTAGGAAAGGGGGGCGAGAAGGTCCGCGTGGGAGAGGAGGGTGACGGGGGAGCAGAGGCCCTGGGACACGCTTGGCTTGGAAGACGGAGGAAGGGGCCACGAGCCAAGGAGTGCAGGCAGCCTCTGGCCACGGAAGACAAGCAGGCAGGCTCCCGGGGCCGCTCAGAGAGGCCTCCGCCACCTGCGCTACACCGTGCCGGGCCTCTGACCTGCAGGACTGTGAGACAATAGATTC
>NW_005246121.1:0-257 GCF_000412655.1 Myotis brandtii
CACACACACACACAAACACTCACACAAACAGACATACACACAGGCAGACATGCAAACAGACAGACATGCACACAGGGAGACATATGTGCATACACAGATGTGCACACAGAGAGAGATGCACACAGGCAGACATGCACACAGACAGACATATTCATACAGACATATAAACAGATAGCAAGCATACGGACAGACATATACAGACAGATATATGCACAAAGACACACAGACAGACATATACACAGATAGAGACATATGCA
>NW_005246122.1:0-257 GCF_000412655.1 Myotis brandtii
CAATGCTATTGACCAAATGTAAAGATTTTAAAATAAGAAATCTAGAAGGGACAGTGAGAATAATCATTAGTACTTTATTGATAAAAAAATTGATGCAGAAAGAAAATGAATTGACCAAGGTTAAAAGTCCAATTGTGGAGACAGATTTAATATTAGGTCAGTGATAAGGGCTACTAATTCAGTGCATTTTTCCCTCACTCTCTATATATTAAGTTAACCTCAAGACTCATTAACTGTAATGTATTTCAAAAAGCATA
>NW_005246123.1:0-257 GCF_000412655.1 Myotis brandtii
TTTTTACAACATTAAATGTAGGGGTAATAATGGGGATGTATGTTTTCCTTTTATTTTTCAGTTTGAGATATTTCTTTTGAAATATTTTCAAATTTACTATACCTTTCATCTTTTTTCTGTCAACCCTACTTATAAGTCTAGACATGGCATTTTTTATTTCTGTTACGTTGTTTTTAATTTCTCTCAATTCCATTTGGTTCTTTCTTATATTTTCCGTATATTTTCTACAATTAACTATCGGTTCCTGCATGTTCCAT
>NW_005246124.1:0-257 GCF_000412655.1 Myotis brandtii
GGAGAACTTTGAAGTTATTACCAATGGATGAGAAACTGTGGATCCTAACATAGGCTTAGGACAGCCAAGTATGATTAAAATGTTTTATGCCTGAGTTTTGGAAGCTGTGAAAAGTAAAGGACATAAAACAATGACAAAACTGTGGGCATCTTAGAACTTGAAGATAATTAACTTTTAGGAAAAAAAAGTTGATCTTTCATTGACATATGTCTTAAGAACGGGTAGCATTGTTATGAGTTCTTGCATTGGAGTCAGAG
>NW_005246125.1:0-257 GCF_000412655.1 Myotis brandtii
AGCATAGCAATGACTGCATCTATTGGACAATGTTCTGTATATTAAAGGACACTAATTAAGGAAGTGGCTAAGATACTTCCTTTCAGAAACTGCAGGAGGCCACTATTACTTATTTATGTAAGAGTTTATTGTTTGAATCTGGTAGCAAGGCTAGAGCCATGAAACTGTCATGTGCGCTTTCTGCATGAAATGGGGTGAATTCTGATACAAATATGAGTCAGAAACTGTTAGCTTTCTATTGTTATTTGACTACCAAA
>NW_005246126.1:0-257 GCF_000412655.1 Myotis brandtii
GCCTGCAGGAGGCAGCCAATTGATGCTTCTCTCTCATCGATGTTTCTCTCTCTTTCTCCTTCTCCTTACTCTCTCTCTAAAAAAAAAAAATCAATAACAACATTTCAAAAAGAAATGAGTTTTTACACAGCAAAGGACATATACAAAAATGAACGCTACAGCTGAATTGATAATAGCCAAAATCTAAATACAACTCAAATTTCCATCAATAGAAGAATGGGTAAGTATATTGTGTACAGCACAGAAGGAAAATGAAT
>NW_005246127.1:0-257 GCF_000412655.1 Myotis brandtii
TGTAGGTCCTTTCTTTTCATCACTTTGAATATTTCTTACCAGTCCTTTCTGGCCTGCAAAATTTCTGTTGAGAACTTAGCTGAAAGTCTTATGGGATCTCCCTTGTAAGTAACTACCTGCCTTTGTCTTGCTGGTTTTAAGATTCTCTTTGTCTTTAATATTTGGCATTTAAAGTATGTGTCTTGGTGTTGACCTCTTTGGGCTCATCTTGTTAAGGACTCTTTGTACTTCTTGGACTTGTATGTCTATTTTCTTCA
>NW_005246128.1:0-257 GCF_000412655.1 Myotis brandtii
CATGGAGGCTAAGTAACATGTTACTAAACAATGAATGAGTTTAAATGAGATCAAGGAAGAAATCAAAAGTTACCTTAAAACAAGTAAAAATGAGAACACAACTACCCAAATTCTATGGGACACAGTGAAAGCAGTCCTAAGAGGGAAACTGATAGCATTATAGGCCTACCTTAGAAAACAAGAAAAAACTCAAATAAACTATCTAAATTTACACCTAAAGGAACTGGAAAAAATATATAGCAAACAAAGCCCAAAGT
>NW_005246129.1:0-257 GCF_000412655.1 Myotis brandtii
GCTCATTCGATAAACATTCGTGAAATGAAAACCATGGGACACTCAGGATGTGGCCAGGACTCACGTGACCCACGGCAACTAGGCCAACTCTTACTCTTTAAGGTACAGGACACATTAGGGACGCTGCCCCGCAGCCCCGGGCCTGTCTGTCGTACACGGGATGTGAGTAATTTTCTTAATCAGGTCGAAATGTGATCTGGCCTGGCTGGCGTGGCTCAGCGGGGAGCATCGACCTATGAACCAGGAGGTCAGGGTTC
>NW_005246130.1:0-257 GCF_000412655.1 Myotis brandtii
AGTTTCATTCTACCAACTGCTCAGGCTAAAAACCTTGGAGTCAATATTAATGTCTTGTTTTCTTTCATACTCCACAACCATTCCACCAACAATTATCAGGAAGGTTATCAGGGATTCAGGCTCACTCTATAGAAGCGCTCTACCTAACTAATACCCCCAAGGTGTGGTCCTCATTCTCATGGTCCCACGTGGCTGCTAGAACTAGAGCTATCATGTCTGCATTCCAAGCAACAAGAATGAAGAAGAGAAAGGAGAAT
>NW_005246131.1:0-257 GCF_000412655.1 Myotis brandtii
CACCACCCACTAAAGTCTTCATAAAAGAACAGCAGGAAATTTAGGCATTTTTTTTTTTAAGTTTGGGCCTTTTATCATATAGATGCTAAAAATTTCAAGAGCTTGGGAATTCTTCTCCTTCAGCTGGCCCTGAAAACACCTCTGTAAAATCTCCCCTGTGCACACTCCAGACGCCGGGAAGGTGTCTGGTGCTTTCTCATTCCAAATGCTTCGTTAACAGACCTTGGAGGACCACTGAACCAACACCACTTCTGGGA
>NW_005246132.1:0-257 GCF_000412655.1 Myotis brandtii
TCACAATAAATTGAAGAGCTTCCTGGGTCTGTGCCCTTCCCTCTATCTATGAGTGCATGTCCGGATTTGCCAAAACAAAAGAAAGTCTTTGCTGAATTATAGTTGTCAGTTCCAAATGTGT
The DNA here is from genome assembly GCF_000412655.1 of Myotis brandtii. Classification (NCBI taxonomy): domain Eukaryota; kingdom Metazoa; phylum Chordata; class Mammalia; order Chiroptera; family Vespertilionidae; genus Myotis; species Myotis brandtii. The sequence goes on from NW_005246132.1 coordinate 122, forward strand.
TTTAAGTAACTTTTTGGAAACAGAAAGAACCTTTCAGAAGTTGAAGCAAAACCCATATATCTCAGAACAGGGTTTTGGCCCAACTAGTCAGATTCCTGACTCCCTGAACTAGTTTTAGAGTGTGATTCTGGCCAAA
>NW_005246133.1:0-257 GCF_000412655.1 Myotis brandtii
GAAATCTATAAAAATATATTAAAAAAAAGATATTAGGCCAAACAATCTGACTTCAGAGCTGATAATTGGGGCTATTTCAGTAAGCAGCCTAAAGTAGTTATTATACTGTTTCCTCAAAAGAAACCCCAATTGCCATGTTAGTGGTGCAGGAGGGAGCAAGAACATGCATTTCTTTGGGAGGGAAGAGGGTTATTAATGAATAATTATAAATTATCACCGATTCCTCTTAAGTTGAGTTGGGATTTTGATTATTCACT
>NW_005246134.1:0-257 GCF_000412655.1 Myotis brandtii
CCGTGTGCACTGCAGGCAGACACGGAGGGATGTAGCTCACTGGGAAGGACATCTCCTGTCTCCCGTGCGGCTGGCCTGGAAAGTTCCAGAGAACCCACTGGTCTATCGCACCGAGCTCTCTGGTTTGGGCTGTGGGCTGGCGCGGTGAATGGCATCACTTGTCATTACGCTGAGGGTCCTGGTGCAGAGCAGGGGCTGAGGGACGTGCCGAGCCGGGCGGTCCCATGTGTTCCTGTCGAGTCTGCTGCGCGTTTGCT
>NW_005246135.1:0-257 GCF_000412655.1 Myotis brandtii
AAGGCAAGACCCTCCACCAGCAAAGAGATTACAACTTACTTTACTGTTGTGGTCTAAAACTGAACCCATAAAATATCTTCGAGGTATGCCTGTATTTCTAAAACCATTGTTTTAACCGTGTGGTATTTAATACTCAAAGAGACCTGATAACTTCCTTCCAAACAAACAAAATTTTGATACTCGTCATCTGAGTCTCCTGCTGGCTATATCAATAGGACTGATATGTCGTTCACTAGACTCTACATAAGGCCATCTCC
>NW_005246136.1:0-257 GCF_000412655.1 Myotis brandtii
TTAGCAGTAAATTCTACACTTGAAGGATAGTTTTCTTTATTGCTTTATATGTGATATCCAAGGCTGCCTCTGAGTGTTTACCTATATTTCATTTAAGAAAATGCACTCTGATGTTTCATCAAGGAGTATATATCCCAAATCCCAAATAAAATATTTAAAGTAAAAATAGCATCCATAATATCCTAATATTCCATCAGTTCTTTTTTTTATATAAGAGAAATTACTGCAGCTCCTAATATCTCTACTTATTTTGCAAT
>NW_005246137.1:0-257 GCF_000412655.1 Myotis brandtii
GTTCTTTTCTTTTAAATCTTTATTGTTGAGAGTATTATAGATGGCCCCCTTTTTTCCCCCCATTGCCCCCCTCCACCCTGCCCCAGGCCTTCACCACCCTACTGTTTGCATCCATAGGTAAGATCTTTGGTTAATCTCTTCCTACTCTTCCCCCTACCTCTTGAGATTCATCAGTCTGTTCTATGCTTCGCATGCCTCTTATTCTATTTTATTTACCAGCTTATTTTGTTCATTAGATTTCTTGTTCGTTTATTTTT
>NW_005246138.1:0-257 GCF_000412655.1 Myotis brandtii
GGCCTATGGCCAGTGGTCATAGCACTTGCCGAGCCTGTGCCTTGAGAAATGCAGGGGAAATTCTCCTGCCTTTTGGATGCAAGTATTCCTGGACTGGAGGCTGAGTGCCCATCCCTGGCTGACCTTCGAGGCAGAGGTGGGCAGAAGCAGGCACTGTCCGTAACCGTCCCAGGGGAGCCAGGAGGGGGAGAGCCTAACATCCGCCTTTGGACACAGACCCGTGTATTTAAATCCCAGCCCTGCCTCTTCCTAGGTAG
>NW_005246139.1:0-257 GCF_000412655.1 Myotis brandtii
GGGATCAAAAGTCAGTCTGTGGCCAGGTCAGGAGCCAGGATATGGTTTGATTGAGGGGTCAGTCTGCGACAAGAACAGAAGTCAGTCTGTGTTCAGATCAGGACTCTGCTCATCAGCAAGGTCAAAGGCCAGATGGGCCCAGGTCAGCGCTCAGCCACGGCCAGAGTTGCAGGAGCGCCCTGAGGTCACAGCCCAAAATGGACGACCTGCAACTCACATCCTAGGTTTAGGGTCTGCTCCTGGATCAGCCCAGGCTA
>NW_005246140.1:0-257 GCF_000412655.1 Myotis brandtii
ACACACACATATATATACATATACACACATATATATACATATACACATATACATATATATACAAATACATATATATACAAATATATACATATACAGTATATACATATATACACACACATATACACACATACACACATATATACACACATATACATATACAGTATATACACATACACACACATATACACACATACATATACATATACAGTATAGACACATGTATACATATATACACATATATACATATACAGTATATA
>NW_005246141.1:0-257 GCF_000412655.1 Myotis brandtii
AAAAAATACCTGAGTAATTAAGAATGTTTAGAAATAAAACAAAAAAGATTAACCACACATGGCACCTGGGAAAACTGTGAACTATTCTTTTTAACAGCTGCACGACAGTCCATGGTGTGGACAGACCAGAATGGATCCCATTGACCCAAAATGACGAATGATGAATTTTCATTTTGGTTCTTTTTTTTCCCTTTTCTTTTGGTTTCTAGACATACATAGGCACTTCACACACAGTATTTTATTTCACTCTTATTTCA
>NW_005246142.1:0-257 GCF_000412655.1 Myotis brandtii
AGATGGTTTTTTAAAACTGAAGTAAAAACTGGAGCAGATCCAGGTCCACTCCTCTCAGGTCTGTGGGGAAGTCCTCAATTTTTAAAAAAATGTCTTTTTATTGACTTCTGAAAGGAAGAGGGAGGGAGAGAGAGAAATAAGAGAACCACTGATTGTTGGCCTCTTGCACGCCCCCTACTGGGGAGTGAGTCCGCAACCCAGGCATGTGTCTTGATCGGGGATCAAACTGTATATAATCTCCTGGTTCATAGGTTGAT
>NW_005246143.1:0-257 GCF_000412655.1 Myotis brandtii
CTCTATCCACTGGGCCAAACCAGTCAGGGCAAATTTTAGCTTAATTATTAATGGTGCCCTTTGCAAACATGTTCCAGTTTGGATTGTAAATTATGTGGTTAGCTTACCTTTTAATAGAAAACTCCTTGAAAGTGGTGTCTATGTTCATTCTCTCCAGTTTTTCACCTTTTATTCTCTCCTGTGCCCCACTTCAAACAGGTCTTGATCCTATTTGCACTGAAACTGTTTTCAAGTTCACCAAACATGTCATTATTGTT
>NW_005246144.1:0-257 GCF_000412655.1 Myotis brandtii
CGGCCACAGCTCAGGGCCCCAGGAGGTGACACCCAGCCAGCCCTGGCTCTCTGAGACCCACAGGCATCACGGGACTCGGGCCCTGCCTGCCGGGAGGTGTGGAAACGCAGCGACTCCCGCGCTCCGGTCATTCTTTTGAAATCAGAACAAAAACGCACACTCTGAGTGTCTGTGCTCGTGCAATACATGGTTACCAAGTTTAGGTTTCGCCTGATGCTCATAACCTTAATTGTAAATCCTTTATTTCTAGACTTGGC
>NW_005246145.1:0-257 GCF_000412655.1 Myotis brandtii
CCAGGAGCAAACACCACCTAAGACCACCCCTCTCCTGGACTGCCAGCGGGGAGCACATCCTTTGGTGGGTCCTAGGTGCTTGCTGTGTTCTCACTTTGGGGGACAGATGGAAATGCAGGCACCTGGGTGACCTTTTCTCCTCCTCTAACACCAGACCCAGTCCAGGACATGGTCATGGCTCCTCCTGTAACAGCTGATATTCACCCTGAGGAGCAGAATGCACAGCTAGAGTCCTGTCCACCTCCTGAGCTTTCACC
>NW_005246146.1:0-257 GCF_000412655.1 Myotis brandtii
GATAGTATAAGTAGAAAGAAGAGAATTCTCAGGCCTGTACAAAAGCAGATAGAATTTCTAAAATGTTGAAGCAAAATCTTATTCTTATTTACGATGTTTTATTTAATTTATTAAAACATGTATATCTATATATCTATATCTATAGATTAGATTATATATATTTATAGATGATATAGGTGATATAGATAGAGATAGATATAGGCATAGATATATTCTAGCACATCTCTATCAGCTAAATATTATTATTTCATTCACCC
>NW_005246147.1:0-257 GCF_000412655.1 Myotis brandtii
GGGTAGGAGAGGGTATGGCCAACGGTGAGGCCTTAGCGTCAGTTCTGCCTGCCACCCTGATTTCAAAGACTCGCTGCCTGGGCAGGGATGTCATTACTCCGAGGGTCAGTGCCACCTCTAGGATAGAGAAGAGACCAGCTCGCCCTCTCCGCATAGGTTGGACGACACCTGGGGTGTGCTAGCAGTTCTGGATGTGCTCCATGAGGGGACAAGAAGTCAAAACAAGCTCAACAGACAGGGCCCAGTACCCTTTGGGA
>NW_005246148.1:0-257 GCF_000412655.1 Myotis brandtii
AAGTGGGGTAAATGTCAATTTCCCCAGGTGTCTGCTTCCAACTTTACATTCTGACATGTATACAATTCTGATACGTTTGCTAAAATATTCATTTCATTGTCTTGAAAATATGTCAAATAGCTAATGAAAGAAAAATGGTAAAATTCAAACTGTGCCTTTTTTTCCTTATTTATGGGTGAAAACTTAAGTCACAGGTAGAAAAAGGGTAAAGCAGTTCACTATAAAAATGATAGAAGGTTCTAGGTCAAGTTGGCTAT
>NW_005246149.1:0-257 GCF_000412655.1 Myotis brandtii
TTGCATTCCATACAAATAAACTACTAAAGAACCTCTTGCCCTCTTGCTCTCACTCCCAGGCCTTGATTTTCCTGACGAGTTTGTGTGACTCCTCTTACCCTGACCCTTTATACATGGGCTTCCTCACTCCTCCACGGACACTCTCTAGAAAGATGTGCAAAATTTTTGGTCCAGTCTACTCTTGTTACTCTTTAGCATGTGGATAAAGGCAAGGATCTCTTTGTCACTCACAGCTGACAGTTTCTACTAACTAGCCC
>NW_005246150.1:0-257 GCF_000412655.1 Myotis brandtii
TAAAGAATATTTGGAAAAATAGGAAGGGGCTGATTAACTATCTGGTAATAATGAGCAAATAATATTAGGAAATAAACATTTGAATTGGCTAATGGAGATGGATTTCAGCAACTTGGGAAGAAAAGGAAAATCATTCTGGGCTGGGGCAATAGGTGCAGCTGCCCAGACAGCCTCCCAAAAGAGGAGCCTATATCCTGGGAGCAAACAGTTGTTCAAAAGAGCTAAAACAGCCCTAACCGGTTTGGCTCAGTGGATAG
>NW_005246151.1:0-257 GCF_000412655.1 Myotis brandtii
GGCAGATTCCTCGGGGGCGCCACACAAGTGTTTCTGGTCAACCTCGGGCGCCCCCAGCCCCATCTTTTACCTTTGAAGAACGGGCAGATCTTCCACACCGTGGCTGCCCCTTCCCGGTTGAACTGGCCCAGAGCCAGCTCCATGTAGAAGAGGGGCATCCCAGCGATGATGAGGAACAGCGTGTACGGGATCAGGAAGGCACCTGCGGGACACAGAGGCGGAGCCTGACCCCACATGCCCCGGCCCAGCCCGGGCCT
>NW_005246152.1:0-257 GCF_000412655.1 Myotis brandtii
GTTTCACATACTCACAACTGTAAACCTACTTTTGCACACGCCACGAACTATGCCATACTTGACTAGTTGCAGTGACAGTTGCTAAAATGAAATACAATTCAGTTAATAATGAACTTGACAGTGATGTTAACAAGACCCATTCTAAAGTGGCCAGAAAAAAATCTCTGCGTGTGTGCTAAGAATTGTAAATGGAGATGAAGTAGAATGCATGTAATTTGGGTTATTTTATCAAAATTTTAAAATATTAAAATGTAACT
>NW_005246153.1:0-257 GCF_000412655.1 Myotis brandtii
TATTGTTCTACAGTAAGGGAGGAAAGCAGAGCAGAACTTCATCTTAGCTCAGACCACTTTCAGATACAAATAGCTACTAACTGAACACCACATGGGACTGATTTTGGCTTCCTATTTTGGAGACAAGTCTGCCACAGGACTTCATGTTCCTATGAGGGATCCATATCTACCTTTTGTCTTTTTATCTATTTTTGCTGCTACGATAACCAACAGCCATTGCACACCCTTTGTCATTGTCTTTATCAGAGTCTTTACCT
>NW_005246154.1:0-257 GCF_000412655.1 Myotis brandtii
TGGTGAATGGAACGGAGAAAGAAGTGGATTCTAATAGGACAAGTTAATGAAGGTCCATTGACTTTCTCCTACCCAATTCTATAGGATTTTGGTGACTGTCACACTAAAAAGTTTTGAAGAAGACTTTAGGCTCCAAATTGAAAGCATGAAAGCAAAATTACGCTGTATTCCACGTGTCCAGAGAGAGATGCACTAGAAACTGGTCATGGTTATTGGAGATAATTCAACGCCAACAGGAATCCCCAATTTGGGGTGTG
>NW_005246155.1:0-257 GCF_000412655.1 Myotis brandtii
CATTGATGTTTTTAACTCTCTCTCCTTCTCCCTTCTTCTCTGAAAACAATAAATATACATATATATTTTTTTAAAAAGTTACATTTTGATTATGGCACCCACACTATCTCCCTGTCTGGGTCTTGCTGAACTGACTGCTCTACCTCTCTGAGCTAGATGAGACCTTACACTTACTTCTTTACCTATATTATAGATCGTATCACCTTGAATTGATCTCTTTTTCTGTACAGAAAATATCTGCTGTGTGTCTGAGTCTC
>NW_005246156.1:0-257 GCF_000412655.1 Myotis brandtii
CCCTGTGGAGACCAGTGCACCCAGGAGGCAACAGGGACAGTATCTATTTTTACCTTGAGGTTTACTATTGGGAGGCTGTATCTCTCCACTTTCCTCACAACTGTGGAGAGATCTTGCAGATGGGAGGATAAGAATGCCCGGTAGGTGGACAACAGTCCTGCATGCCTGGCCTGCTGGAAGCACTGAAAATCAGCTCGAACGTCCCCAGAAAATGGCATGTTCAGAGCAACCAAGTGCAGCTGCAAAAAAAAAAAAAT
>NW_005246157.1:0-257 GCF_000412655.1 Myotis brandtii
AGAGCCCAGATAAGGCAATTTCAACTCCTGAGTAAGCAGTAGCCCCTTTTATAAAACATGATCTATCAGGATTTGCTACAGGTATGCCCCCCAGATAGATGGCTTGTGCATCTGGTTAAATTGTAGGTAGTTTACAATAGAACTGAGAGATTATTTCTCTCTAAGATCAAAGACCTCTATCTGTTGCTCAAACAGTGAAAGGGGTCTTTCAGAAAGAAAATGAAGAGCTTGACTGTCCTTATGACTAGCATGCTGTC
>NW_005246158.1:0-257 GCF_000412655.1 Myotis brandtii
GCTCACCGAACCCTTGGCTGTGCTGGCATGGCACAGTGGTGAGCATCTACAGTGGAGCTATAAGTGTGAGCTTATCAAGGAGTTACTTCTGGATGTAGATCCTCCAGCAAGACATGTTGGTCAATCTAAATCAAAAGAGTTGTCCTGGGGCTGTCCCAGGGCTGAGTGGAGGGGGGCGCAGAGGGGGAAATGGGGGACATGACATCTGTAATAGTGTCAACAATAAAAAAATTATATTAAACTAGAGGCCCAGTGCA
>NW_005246159.1:0-257 GCF_000412655.1 Myotis brandtii
TGTGAGACACCCTGGGTTCTTCCATTTCTCTCACTTCCCTTATCCAATCCATCAGGAGTTCTTGTCCATCTCCTCGCCCCTCTACCGCAGGCTCCCGGCCCTCACCCAGTCCTCGAATCCAGCCTGGGGTGGCCTCCGCTTCCCCTTGGCCTCCCTTCCAGCCACTCATTTGCAATAAGGCCTGCGCTCCTCACCGCCAGCCCGTCAAGCCTGCAGCTGCGTGACCTCTCCGCCCCACCTCGCATCACGTGAGCCAC
>NW_005246160.1:0-257 GCF_000412655.1 Myotis brandtii
CTGAATTTCTTGGTTTGTGCACTTGGCAGTAACTTTCACTGAGATGGAAAAGCTGGAAGAGGTCATAATGGAGTAAAGGTCATGAGTACAGTTTGGGACATGTTGATAAAATGAATGCAAAGTGACTGACATTATTATTAGCTCTTTAACATAATTATCCTGTTATTATCTGTTTAACAAGCCCCAGTCTTTCTTCCAGGTCTAGTTCAAGAGAAACACTCCCAGCTCCTCCAAGTAGAGTGTGTCTTCCCTCCCGA
>NW_005246161.1:0-257 GCF_000412655.1 Myotis brandtii
TAACTATCTATATGGTCATGGGGTCAAGTCACAGAAGGGAAAGGGCATGGAGGGCTCCACGGGGGAGTTTTTGTGGGCTGGTCCCGGAAGTGGCACACTGGACGTCTGCTCACAATTCGTACGTTGGCCAGAACTCAGTCACCTGGCTTGTCCCTAACAGCAAGGTCAACTGGAAAATGTAACCCCCTGTGCGCTGGGGAAGGCATGTGCAGACCGCTGGCCAGGCTCTGCCACACCTGGTAACAGCAGAGCTAATC
>NW_005246162.1:0-257 GCF_000412655.1 Myotis brandtii
GAGTCATGGAGTCTCTAGATTCTGGCGCTGCTGAACCCGGAGGGTCTCAGAGAGCCCGGCGTGGAGTGCCTTCCTTTTCCAGAGGAGAGCGCTAGGGCCCAGACAGGCAAAATGACCGGTTTCCCTCACTGCCCAGCAAACTAGGGGAAGAAGTGGGCTGAGAACTTGGGCTTTGAGAAAGCTGCTATGCAAAGCTCCCCTGTCCTGACTCTTAGAGAAAGAGAGTTAAGAGCACCTCCACCCCAATGAGCAAGCGG
>NW_005246163.1:0-257 GCF_000412655.1 Myotis brandtii
GGACAAATTGGAACCCTTGTGCTTGTCGATGGGAATGTAAAATGGCACGGCCACTGTGGAAAACAGAATGGTGGTTCCTCAAAAACTTAACTATTACCAAATGACCCAGAAATTCCACTTCTGGAAAAATAATTGAAAGGAGAGTCAAAGTATTCACAACAGCTAAAACATAGAGGCAAGCCAGTGTTCATGGAGAGAGGAAGGGATAAACAAAATGTGCTATATACGATGGAATATTATTCAGCCCTAAAAAGGAA
>NW_005246164.1:0-257 GCF_000412655.1 Myotis brandtii
ATTCAAGCCTCTTTAATCCTCTTTAGTCATTGTTTTCCTGGGGACTTTTTCTGGGGAAAGGTGAGGGGGAAGGATCCTCAGTTCAGTCATCTGCTCTTCATTTTCTTCTTTAGTTGTACACAGTAGATCCCTCTTCCTTATTTGAGCCCTTAGGAATTTTTTATTTCTCTGTGCTTGCATTTATCATTTCCACTAACCTATAATCTGCAGATTCTAGGGCTTTTGCCTTACCTTTGAAGACTGGCTTTGGGGCAGGG
>NW_005246165.1:0-257 GCF_000412655.1 Myotis brandtii
AATGCATAAATAAATGGAAGAACAAATCAATGTTTCTTTCTCTTTCTCCTTCTCTCTCCCTTCCTCTTTCTAAAATCAATAAAAAAATTTAAAAATAAACTTAAGAAGTTTTATTATCTAATTTTAATGTGCAGTCCCTATGTGTATCCCAATTCAAATAAACAATTATAAAATAACTAGTGGCCCGGTGTGCGAATTTGTGCACATTGAAAGGAAAATGATTAAAAGAAATATTTTAATATCGCTATTTGCCCTTT
>NW_005246166.1:0-257 GCF_000412655.1 Myotis brandtii
TATTTATCTGTCTGGCTTATTTCACTTAGCATAAGGCCTTCAAGGTCCATCCATGTTGTCACAAATGACAAACTTTCCTTCTTTCATATGACTAAATAATATTCCACTATGTGTATACCACATCTTCTTCATCCATTCGTCCATTGATGTACACCTAGACTGTTTCTGTATTTTGGCTATGTGAATAATACTGCAATAAACATGGGAATGAAGCTACCTTTTTGATATCCTGTTTTCATTTCCTTTGGATATATACC
>NW_005246167.1:0-257 GCF_000412655.1 Myotis brandtii
AGAGGATTTCTGGAGTGTACAGACCTAGTGACGCTCAGCAGCCTAAAACGCTTTGTTCTTCTGAAAAAACGCTTTGTTCTTCTGAAAATAAGAAGACTGTCTGTCCTCTCTGCAAGCGTGGTTGTGAAAAGGAGCATCCGCGTTAGTTCTAGCTGATCCAGCACAGTCTCTGCATCTTAGTTCATCGGGAAAACCGAGGGAATCGGGTGTGAGCTCCACTGACTCCTCCCCGTAGACGTCTCCATGGGACCACCCTC
>NW_005246168.1:0-257 GCF_000412655.1 Myotis brandtii
TTGCTTTCTTTCTGCTCCTTGTGGTGCCCCCGATAATGCAGATATTGGTATATTGATGTTGTCCCAGAGGCTCCTTATGGCATTATCATTTTTTAAAATTTTCTTTTAGCCCTGGCTCGTTCACTGAGTGCTTAGAGCATCGGCCCATGGACATAAGGGTCACAGGGTCAATTCTGGTCAAAGGTTCAATACCTGGCCCTGGTTGGGTAGTGTGCGGGACGCAACCAATCCATGTGTCTCTCTCACATCAATATTTC
>NW_005246169.1:0-257 GCF_000412655.1 Myotis brandtii
CACACATACCACACGTACACACACCCCACATACCCCATATACCACACGCACAAAACACACACATACCACCACACCCACACCACACGCACATACACACACACACCACCACACATGCACCACACACACACCACACACACATGCACACACACACCACACAACACACACACACACAGACACTATTCAAGGCCCTACAACAACAGCAGAAACCCACTCACATCCTCAGAGCATCCAGGCAACTGGATGAAGCAAAAGGAAGG
>NW_005246170.1:0-257 GCF_000412655.1 Myotis brandtii
GTCAGTTTGCATGTTTGTCTTTTATTAGATTAGATAGATACCTATGTTACTCTCTATTGCTTTTCTTCTGTCTTTTTCTTAAAGCAGACCCTTTATCATTTACTGCTATACTGGTTTGGAATGAGCTCCTTTCATTTTATTTTTTGTTGTTGTTTTCTCTGGGAAGCACTTTATTTTGACTTCAGTTTTAAATGATAGCCTCGCGGGACAGAGTAAAGTAGTTTTGGTTGTAGGTCCTTGCTTTTGCTTTTGCTTTT
>NW_005246171.1:0-257 GCF_000412655.1 Myotis brandtii
CACGAATTTCATGCACTGGGCCTCTAGAATATATATAGAATTATATATATTCATTTTTAATATATATTCATTCATTCATTTTTGCAATATTAATCATTTTGTTGCTATAAGTGTAACTCTTTGGATATTACTAATATTTTTATTTTAAATATTTTTTTAATTTTTCAACTGGTCATTTTATATCTTCCTAAGTGATCACCCTCATAAATCTAGTACCTAACTGACACTATACACAGTTATTACAATATTATTGACTA
>NW_005246172.1:0-257 GCF_000412655.1 Myotis brandtii
ACCACAGTGTGCATTCAGCATCATATTGCCAATCAAGGCACCTCAGCTGAAATCTCAATTGTATAACGATATGCACTCGCACACCTGCAAGCACCCTCTGTTTCTAAATCTAACCAATGGGAATTATGTCTCCTAACTACCCGACATGGGCTAGGAGAGGATAAAATGAGAAAATGTTTAGGAAAATCTTTTAACTATAAAAGTCCCTTCATAGCTCTAACAAGGTCCTAGAGCAGCGGTTCTCAACCTGTGGGTCG
>NW_005246173.1:0-257 GCF_000412655.1 Myotis brandtii
CAGGGGTGAGTGATATCACCATGGAATTTGATGAAATTGACTAGGGACAGCCTAAGTTCAAGAAACTCCTCTTCTAATGATAGAAGAATGAAATTTAAAGAAATATATACACTTCAGAGGTATAGAAAGGAAGAGAAGTCAGAAAAAGAAATAAAATGAAATAGAAAGAATAGAGTTTCATTTTCAACATAAGGAAAAACTTTGAGGACAGTGATGGTTTGTGAGAAAGATTCTTCAAGGAGCTTGAATGGAATGAG
>NW_005246174.1:0-257 GCF_000412655.1 Myotis brandtii
CTCTGGCCTTGCGGGTTCTCAATCCCAGTCCTGCTACTCCTGTCGTAGACGAGTTGCTGCAGCACTAGCGGAGGGTCTGGAAGAATCCAGCTCATGGTGGGCAGCGCTGGCCACATGGTTACTTGACATCATGGTCAGGTGCTCCACATCTAGGAGGGCCCCGTAGCATGCCAGGCAGGAGCCTTTTCCTTTAATACTTTGATGAGTTTTTTTGTTTTTGTTTTTAAAATATGTTTTTTATTGATTTCAGAAAGAGG
>NW_005246175.1:0-257 GCF_000412655.1 Myotis brandtii
GACACTCAGCAGGTTCCCTTGCACCTCAGAGTCACTGTGGGGATTGCACAGAACACAGCACAAATAAATAGGTCAGTTGTCTGGGATAGCTTTCTGATTTGGTTTGAAGGGAAATGGTTTAAAGTTTATTTCCAAAACATTTCCAGATGAAAAGAGAAAGTAAAAAAACAATCCCCCAAAAGAGAAATTTATGGATTCAAATATGCAGCATAGTATTTAAAAAAAACCTATAATTTTATTTATTATATCCAAGCACA
>NW_005246176.1:0-257 GCF_000412655.1 Myotis brandtii
CCCCCCCTCACCGCCTCTACCCCACCCCTGAACCTGGCTGCCCTCATCTCTCCCTGGACCATCACCATTGTCTTCTATGTGGTCTCCCTGCTTCCAATCTTGCACCCCTAGAGCCAGAACCAGCCTTTTAAAACATAAAGCAGAAAATATGAATCTTCAGCTCAGAATCTCCCAGTGGCTTCCAGTGTCACTCAAGATGATATATTTATAAAGTCCTTCTCCAAAGGCCTTTGTGACTCCAACCTTGCAACCCCTGT
>NW_005246177.1:0-257 GCF_000412655.1 Myotis brandtii
CCAACTGTCATGAGTCTATGTATGTCAAGTTGGTGGAAGCCCTTTGTGCTGAACAACAAACCAACCTATTTACGTTTCACGACAACAAGGAACAGGGGAGATGGGCAGCCCTCAGTAAAGACGACAGTGGGGGAAACGCTGCAGAGTGGATTGGTTGGCTGCAGTTGTGTGGTGGTAAAGGACAAAGATAGTAAAGAATCTCAAAGATTTCATTGATGCTCAGCCGGTGTGGCTCAGTGATTGAGCGTTGACCTATG
>NW_005246178.1:0-257 GCF_000412655.1 Myotis brandtii
GTAAAATATATTCTCCTTTGACAGCTGGCCTATGCAGAGGCAAGAGTTTGATTACTAAGCCATGTCAAATTTTGGCTGAATAAAAGCAGCTTTATTCAGAAAAACTATTCTAGTCATGCTGAAAGTAGAGTTGTGATCAAAAACATGCCAGGAGCAGTTTTCTAGAGAAACACTTGTAAGAAGGAGTGACTAGATCTACCACAGTTTTTTAATCCACTAAACTGATGATGGGCACTTAGGCTGTTTCCAAATCTTAG
>NW_005246179.1:0-257 GCF_000412655.1 Myotis brandtii
GCTGTTTGCTTTAGCCTCCAGGAGTGGAAGGTTAATTACATCTTCTATTTCTGCCAGGAAGACAAGCATCAGGAGGGATCAGGATGGAGCTTGCCCTCTGACTTGATCCCAAATAAACATTCTCTTAGATCCACCAGCCATGATTCTCATGCTTCTCTACACTTCCCATGTCTTCCTGTAGGCCTGAGACCATTTTCAGATCTGTATAATCAGGCGAGACAGAACCTTTCTGATTCCCAGTCTTATCTTCTATAAAT
>NW_005246180.1:0-257 GCF_000412655.1 Myotis brandtii
GCATTATGCTAAGTGAAATAAATCAAACAGAGAAAGATAAGTCCCAACTGATTGCACTTATATGTGGAATGTAAAGAGCAAAGAGCAAAATAAATGAACTAAGAAATTTAAAAGATATTCATAGATAACAGACAGATTTGACTGATGAATGCCAGAGGGAATGGGTTGGTAGGTTGGGTCAAAAGTAGGGTCAACAAGTATAAATTGGTAGTTATAGAAGAGTCACAGGGATGTCAAGTACAGCATAGAGAATATAG
>NW_005246181.1:0-257 GCF_000412655.1 Myotis brandtii
CTATCCACTGAGCCAAACCAGTTAGGGCAGTAGCACACATTTTTAAATTAATCAACCTGGTAATTTTGTTGGTTAAACTTGGGCTATGTTTATGGATTGTAAATGTCTTAGAACCTCAAAAACAATTAAATTGTTATTGGGTAACATGTATTTTAGGTTGCAATTAATTTATCATTGTTCTACAGATTAGCATGGTAGAAGTAGAAAGTTTTGAACATAAAGTTCTCTTTCAATGCCTGCATAATTATTGATTATGA
>NW_005246182.1:0-257 GCF_000412655.1 Myotis brandtii
CACTCTATCCACTGAGCCAAACTGGTTAGGGCTTGGGCTTAGTTTTCATCTGCACCTGTCTTCTAGATGGCTGCTGTGAGGCTGAAAATAAATCTTAAGTAAATAACAATGTCCTGAGTTAATAATGATAGTAGAGTGTAAAAAAAAAGGACTGAAATGGACACTGAGAAAGATGAACAAATTTACAATAGAAACATTAAATAAGCATAGGAAGCAATGTCCATCTACTGGGACCCCATTTTCTGAGTTCCTTGTAT
>NW_005246183.1:0-257 GCF_000412655.1 Myotis brandtii
GCCCAGGTTGCACATGGGTCCACAGTGGACTCATCCCCAGCCAAGGTATGATCGTGATTTGAGAGCTCTTATGGTGCAGATATCATGAGGGGAAGAGCCTGCTCAGAGCCAGGTACCTCCTCTCTGCCTCTCAAGTCCACATCCCATTACTCCCCCTCTGGCTCTGTTCTCTTCCTTTCAATCTTGTTTTCAGAACTACTGCTCCCTAGAGACTCAGACGATGTGCTTCTGATTCCTTTGTCCTGAAAATATATGGC
>NW_005246184.1:0-257 GCF_000412655.1 Myotis brandtii
CTCTTAGACTAAAATAGTTGGGCAGAGGACGAGGGTCCAACTTGATCTGAATAAACAAAGGAACCCCCGTGTTGTAAGCAGAAGCCTGACTTCACGTCGGGAAGGACTGGAGGGCCCCCTCACCTAAGGCTTGGACAGGAATCACTTCTCAAGACCAAGCGTCCCTCAGAGAGAGTCAGACAGATTCCCTTAGGAAGGACCTGGAGGTGTTGCCAAGTCTCCCTTCCAGTCTCTCCCTGAAGGACGCAGGGCCACCA
>NW_005246185.1:0-257 GCF_000412655.1 Myotis brandtii
TTGATGTGTGCCAGAATAACAATGGATTGGAAACTCCCCAGACTGCAGCCATAATTAATGAAGCCAACCAATAAAAAATGTAAAGTCAAAAGGGTAGACACGTTTTCCACACAGCTCCATCCAACAGAGTGCCAGATTCACTTTGTCCCAGTATTGGAAAGATTGCAAGTACATGACCTTTCACATAACTTTCCAGTGCTAATTTTTACTTTTGTATATTTTGAATACTCTTCACATTTTAAAAATGAACAGTTTTG
>NW_005246186.1:0-257 GCF_000412655.1 Myotis brandtii
CAGTAAATTGATGAGTTTTTGCTAAGTCAAAAGAATAGAAAAGTCAGAATGATAGACTGCCACTCAGACAATATTCAAATTATCCTATTGTGAATATTCTCCTAGTTTTTGGAAAATGTTAGTTTAGTGAGAGTGTAATTATGTATTTTTTTATTTTTATATCACTGCAGGATATTTAATGAAATGTATACAGCACATTTAATGAAACATTTTAAAATCAGTAAATGAATAGACTCAGTCTTCTTAGAATATGACTA
>NW_005246187.1:0-257 GCF_000412655.1 Myotis brandtii
ACCACCTCCCACCCCTCTTCCTGACAGGTAGAGGGACAGGTAGACCAACCAGGTAGATAGTTTTAAAATCCCAAACTTGGTAATACTTATTTCAGTCATGGGCCCATCTTTTATCAGGCCCAATAAAGGAACAGCTGATTAATTGGTTTAATCAGATTCAAATGTTTGTTCTAAGGACAGTAGTGGAAAATATTTTAGTTGGGATTTCATTCGATTGATTGACTAGTAGGGCCTTTCAGAGTCCCCAATATTTATTT
>NW_005246188.1:0-257 GCF_000412655.1 Myotis brandtii
TTTTTCAAGTTCTTTTCCTGAAATTTCATTGTTAGTGTATAGGAATATAGTGGATTTTATACATTGATTTTATATCTTGCAACTTTATTGTATTTGTTTATTGTTTCTAAATTCTTGTGTTTGTGTGTGTGGAGTCCTTAGGATTTTCTATATAAAGAGTCATGTCTTCCTCATTCCCAGTTTGGATGCCTTTTATTTCTTTCTGCTTCCCTGATTGTTTTGGCTAGGACTTCCAGTGCTATGTTGAATAAGAGTGG
>NW_005246189.1:0-257 GCF_000412655.1 Myotis brandtii
AAATTTTTTTTTCTTCCCTTTTAATCCATTTCCCACACTGCAGTTAGCATCTTTTTAAAAAGGAAATTTTCTCAAAATATTCCAATGATTGCCTCGTGAGTTCAGATGCCTTAACATGGCTTGGAGGGTCATTAGTGACCTGTTCCTTGCTTCTCCCTCTGCGCCTTCTCCTCTTTCACTCTTTGATTCCAGCAATAGTTGGTTAACAAATGTTGATTGATTATCTTCTATGTGCTAAGCCCTGTATTAAGTGCCAG
>NW_005246190.1:0-257 GCF_000412655.1 Myotis brandtii
CTGCACACCCCTCACTGGGGATTGAGCCCGTAACCCGAGCATGTGTGCTGACTGGAGATTGAACCGTGACCTCCTAGTTCATAGCTAGATGCTCTACCAGTGAGCCACGCTGGCTGGGCCCAGCCCTTATTTTATCTTCACAGTAGTTACGAGTGGATTTGCAGACTATGCAGTTGCAGTTTATAGAGGAAGAACCACACCCCAGGCAGTTAATCAGTATCAAAGCCAGGGCCAGAATACAAATCTGATTTTTTTCT
>NW_005246191.1:0-257 GCF_000412655.1 Myotis brandtii
TCTATCCACTGAGCCAAACCAGCCAGGGCGGTTTGAAATCTTGAGCGTTCCCACTTTTACCCCAGGATAGGCTGCCGAAACACTTTTTTCTCATTTTCCGTCCTCTCTCATACCTGCACCCCTCCCCTCACCCAACCCCCTCCTGCCCAGAGAAATCGGGGCCCTCATGGCAGAGACGCCGATATAGCTTCATCTTTACCCATCCCCCAGCGCCCAAGAGTAATTTTTTGGAAGTTTATTCATCAGAAAAAGGAGTG
>NW_005246192.1:0-257 GCF_000412655.1 Myotis brandtii
ACTTATTATAATTACTCTTATGGCAATAACATGGTCATTATTAATCATCATTCCTTATAATTACATTTAATATTAGTATTTTTCTATAGGGATATCAAAGCTAACCCTGGTGCAATTTCTGTTGAGAGTGGAGAAAATATGCTGATAAACCTAATAGGTATTAATATTGATCAGAACTATGGTGTGATAACAACCAAGAGCCTTTAAAAAGAATATTCTGCAATTCACAGCCTGAATCTTTAAAATGTAAAGTTTCA
>NW_005246193.1:0-257 GCF_000412655.1 Myotis brandtii
CTCTATGGGCAGCTGAGTAGTCCATGAGATTGCAAACGAGGCATAGCTTCACCATCAACCATATGTCTGTGAGCTTCCACGTGGCTGGTGGGGCAGGTGGGTGCCCTTCCTTCATCACTGCCCTCTGGGCATCCCCCTCTCAGGAAACCTTCCTTCCTAGGTGAAGACAGGCAGTTCCTTGATGGTGATTCATGGCCAGAGCTCCAGAGAATCCTCCGCATCCACTTATAGGAAGAGGCTGGGTGGTCAATGTTCCA
>NW_005246194.1:0-257 GCF_000412655.1 Myotis brandtii
AGTCCACATACAGACCTTGAGCATATTTTGACCCTTCTAATAAATATTTTCTGTTGATCTTAGCATGTTTTGTTTTAAATGTCACACGTAAAATTGCTTATTGTAATAGGTCTGGGTAGAAAATGAAATGGACCACTTAACACTTTTAATCAAGTCTTTCATAACTGTCCCCCATGAGGTTGACCAGTAGTTTTATCCTATTTCCAATGAGCCTTGTACATGATTGAGACAGAAATAGAAATCAGGGGGAGAAAGAG
>NW_005246195.1:0-257 GCF_000412655.1 Myotis brandtii
AAGAGGGCGCAGGCTGGGCTGAGGGACACCACCCCCCGAGTGTACGAATTTCATGCACCGAGCCTCTAGTTAAATATAAGACTTGAAACCTTAAAACTACTAGAAGAAAACACAGACAACAAACTCTTTGACATCACTCTTATCAATAATATTTTAGATATGACTCTTCAGGCAAGGGAAACAAAAGAAGAACAAATGGAACTACATCAAACTAAAAGTTTTTTTGAAAGTGAAGGAAACCATCAACAAAACAAAGA
>NW_005246196.1:0-257 GCF_000412655.1 Myotis brandtii
GCTATTTGATGCACATACCAAGAGTCCAAATCTTTTTAAAATCACAGCTGGCTGCTGTGGTTCAGGCTCCACACTGACTGGCCACCTGCAGTGCTAACGACATCATGGATGGGCAGGCTCCTGGCTGCCTATCAAATGTTCTCTCATTTATAAGGAACAAAACTCTGCAATGCCAACAGCATAATCAGATAGATCCAAGCTGCAGTGATCGCAGAGGTTCAATAAAATCTGCCAACCCCTTTCATGTCTGGAATCTG
>NW_005246198.1:0-258 GCF_000412655.1 Myotis brandtii
GTTATAAACATTTTCTTAATTTAAAAATATTGGGCTAGTTGAAATTAAAGTAAATAGCAATTTTGGTTTATGTAATCCAAACTTGTTAACCAAATGCTTCCTGTCTTAAATTGTCACAGAAAATGTCTCCACTATTTTCAGTGTGTCAATGATCATTTAAATTTTTTGTTCCTAAGAGTTATCATGTAGAATCAGTGATTGCTAGAATTTTCACAGTCATTACTTTGTTTTGTTTTGAAAGACTTCTAATGCTTCAAG
>NW_005246199.1:0-258 GCF_000412655.1 Myotis brandtii
TGAAATATTTACGTTAATAATGTACCTCAACAAACTCAAGAGAAGGCTAAATGTCTCTTCTAATTTGACAACTTATCCCATGTTGCTCTGGCAATAGCACTGAGCTAATTTAAGCCATACATAGCACATTAAACAAACTGAATCATTTCTAGTGTTTCCCTTTTTACAGGTTGAAAAATAAATCACTGCTATTGCTCTGGGGCCTTTGGGAATTCTCAAAGGTAGATTTAGGTATAAAAGATATACTGATTTTTTTTT
>NW_005246200.1:0-258 GCF_000412655.1 Myotis brandtii
GTTGCTAGAGATTGTGGGGGGGGGGGATGAAATGAGTGAAGATAACCAAAAGGTGCAAATATATAGTTAAAAATTAAATAAGTCATGGGGCTGTAATGTACAGTATAACAATCATAGTTAATAATTCTGTATTACATATTTGAAATTTGCTAAGAGAATAAATCTTAAAAGTTCTTATCACAAGCCTTGGCCCATGTGGCTCAGTAGGTTGGAGTGTCATGCCATACACTGAAAGGTTGTGGGTTTGATTCCTGGTCA
>NW_005246201.1:0-258 GCF_000412655.1 Myotis brandtii
TGTCATCTTTGATAATAGAAATACTTTAAGTTATGTTAAGCATGGATAACTGATTTACATGGAATATCTGCGTGCTCAACATACATAGGACAAGACGGAAGGAGCAAAAGATACCTAGTAGTCATGAGGCACCTGGGTGCTAAATGATTGCTGCATACTAAATGTGCACAAGGCTTATGAAATACTAATATATGAGGCACTAAATATATATGAGCACTCAATATACATGAGGCCTTAATCCCTCCTCTCTCTGAAATC
>NW_005246202.1:0-258 GCF_000412655.1 Myotis brandtii
ATAGGGGAAATATTTTGTGATTTCTTTTTGGTAAAAAAATCTTTCGTAATTCATACATAATTTTTTTTTCAATTATGGGACCACTTAAGGTCAGTCAATATATATGAAAAGGAGTGTGATGTGGAAAGTTTCCAAAGCCTTAAACACTAATTATCTACCTCATGCCATCTTTGATAAAAACAGGGCTTCCTTTTTCACAGTGTCTGTTTCACATATAAAACATATCAATATTTCAATTAGCCACTAATTGGCATAAAT
>NW_005246203.1:0-258 GCF_000412655.1 Myotis brandtii
TTTGCTACACAGAAGCTTTTTATTTTAGTAGTCCCATTTGCTTATTTTTCTTCTTAGTTACCTTTGCCCTATGAGATGTATCCAAAAACATATTGCTACAAGAGATGTCTGAAATTTTGCCTCTTATTGTTTCTTCCAGGATTTTTATGGCTTCATGGCTTACATTTAAGTCTCTTTTTTATTCATTTTGAATTTATTCTTGTGTGTGGTGTAATTTGGTTGTATAGTTTCATTTTTTGCATGTACCTGTCCAATTTT
>NW_005246204.1:0-258 GCF_000412655.1 Myotis brandtii
GCTGTTGAAGGCAAACACATCACTTCTAAATGAAAGGCACAAAATAATTGACACTTAACCAGAGCAAAGCTGCATTTCGAAATCTTTGTATCACACTTTCATGTAGGGAAATGTTTGCCTAGAAACCCATTACCCTTTCTAAAGACCAAACCCCTGCCTGAGGTTCATCTTAATGCAAAATATATATAAACTAGAGGCCTGGAGCATGAAATTCGTGCGCTTGAGGGGGGGGGGTGTCCCCTCAGCCTGGCCTGTGCC
>NW_005246205.1:0-258 GCF_000412655.1 Myotis brandtii
AAACATTTAATTAACTCGCCCCTAATGCCTTGGCAGATAAATGATTTCTCGGGTCCTACACAGCCCTTGGGCTGGACATCCCCACCTCTGCTCTAAAGAGACACATTTTGAAACGGATGTAGGTAGATAATGCCTACAACATCCATGCACTATACCCCAGACATGAGTGCTATAACAGAGAGGAACACACTATGTTTGGAGTCAACAATTGGAAGGGGATTCACCTTTTACTAGTTCTTTGGCAGCTCCCCTAAGGAC
>NW_005246206.1:0-258 GCF_000412655.1 Myotis brandtii
ACAAGTATAGCTGTCTTGTGTTGCTAGAGTGATCTCTCAGATGCCTAATCTCAGTTGCTAGCATATTGAATAGACAGTAAGTTGGGTGATGGCTCATGCTTGGAATCTAACTGGAGCAGAGGCTGGGAACTTTGACTTATGCTCCTCATGACACAGGTCTCCTGGGCCTTTAACTTTTCTTTTATAGATTTCATTGACTTAATCGCCCTCATCCAAAGCAGATGTCTCCTTGGTCAGTAGATAGTGGTTGTGGCCCTT
>NW_005246207.1:0-258 GCF_000412655.1 Myotis brandtii
GTAAGCCTGACTCGAAGAGGAGTGGTGAGTCACGGTCAGGAGGCTCAGAATCCATGTTTCCTTCTCAGCGAAGTATGTAAGTGAGGGCTCTGGGATTGACGGCCTGGGTTCAAGTTCACGCTTTTCCACTTAGCCACAGAGTGACCTTGAATAAGTTTCTTCACCTCTCTGTGCCTCCATTTTCTTATCTGTAACAATGAGGATAATATAAGCATCTACCTCAGCGGTCCTCAAACTTTTTAAACAGGGGGCCAGTTC
>NW_005246208.1:0-258 GCF_000412655.1 Myotis brandtii
TCAGGCCTCTAGTTTTTTAATATGTGTCAACGTTCAGAAGATCTGTATAATTTAGTGAAGCAACATTTTTGAAAAGTGGATGAAAGTTTCAAAGTGTAAGACAGCCCCAGCTGGTGGGTCAATTGGTTAGAGCCTCCTCCCCTATACCAAAAAGGTTGTGGTTCATTCCTGATCAGTGCGCATACCTAGATTTCAGGTTCAATCCCCGGACAGGGTGCATGCCAGAGGCAACCAATCTCTCTCTCTCTCTCTCTCTCT
>NW_005246209.1:0-258 GCF_000412655.1 Myotis brandtii
AGCCGAGCAGTAAGGAGCAGCAAGCAGGCGGGCGGTAGGAGCAAGAGGTCCCAGATGGCGAGAGGGCACAGCCCTGGCTGAGGGACCCTCCCACCCAGCACATGAATTTCATGCACCGGGTCTCTAGTTTTAAATAATTAATGAGGATAATTTGGTATGTGTATATCTAACTTATATAAAGTAACTCCAATTCTAGGAATCTATCAAGTGAGGACATCTTGCTCCAGAGGACTCAGGAGAGCTGCCAGATGACTGGTC
>NW_005246210.1:0-258 GCF_000412655.1 Myotis brandtii
TGAGGGTGGAAGGGCAGCCCGGCTGCTGGGAGAACAGGGACCTCCTCCCGGTCAGGAGCGCCCCCAGCCAAGCCAGGCGCCTGCGGCAGGAGCTCAGGGAGCGGCCCTGCTTTGTGGCCTGAAACCCGGTTTCCAGGACGAGATGCCGGGGCCACGTGGCTCTTCTCAGAAAGCGACGGCCGCCGGGGGCTCGAGCCTCAGGGGGAATATCGCTCCCGATGCACGAACCCGGTGCCTCTGTCCCCCCGCCCACCCTGG
>NW_005246211.1:0-258 GCF_000412655.1 Myotis brandtii
CATGCCCTTGACCGGAATTGAACCTGGGACCCTTTAAAAGCCTGATTCCGATGTACGTATTTTATATGCTGGACTTCACTTTAAAGGAATTGTATGTAGCAGAACTATAACTAAAAACTGAAAAATTGTTCATAGCAGTGGCCTTTCTGCTTTATGATATACGAGGGGCCCAGTGCACGAATTCGTGCACCTAGACAGGAACTGTAGGCTGCGAGGTTGTGGTAAGCACAGGGGTGGGTCTCGGCCCATCCTCTGTGC
>NW_005246212.1:0-258 GCF_000412655.1 Myotis brandtii
CGCCAGTCGGGATGCTTTGCAAAGCATGATAAGAAAGGAAGCTTGGATGTAGAGACGTGGAGTTGGATCTGCTCAGTGGCAAATCCCGTTTGTATAGTTCATGCTTCTCTTAACAATCTCCAGGAATTTGAGAAGATCCCCCTGTTTATGAAGAAAACGCCGTCAGAAATTGATCCCAAGGAGAACCCGGACCTGGCTTGCCTCCAGTCAATTATTTTTGATGACGAGCGACCTCCAGAAGGTATCTTCCATGACTCT
>NW_005246213.1:0-258 GCF_000412655.1 Myotis brandtii
GGCTGGGATTCGAACCGGGAACTCCTAGTTCATAGGTCAGTGGTCAACCACTGAGCCACACTGCCGGGCCTGAACTGATTCTTAGACGGTAGCTGCTACTTGTCCTCACTCTCGTCACCCAGGGCTGACCATTGTTTCCTCGTTTCTGCCAGTGGTGGATGGGCCTTCTCTGAGGCTGTCCTCAGTAACAGGAGAGAGCAGAGCAGGTGGAAAGAAACGAGTTGGCTTTAAAGATGTTGTTTCTCTGATTTTTTTTTT
>NW_005246214.1:0-258 GCF_000412655.1 Myotis brandtii
TGTGTGCGTTTTGCCGCCTCCAGCACCCTGACCCTGGCAGTTTTTTCTCTACTCAGCTCGAAACTGAGATGAAATCAGCCTTGGATGTCTGCCTCAGCTATACCCCATGACTCTTTTTTCTTTGTAATTTGAAGGGTGTTCCCTCATACGTATTTGCTGATAAATGCAGAGACTCTCTACCGTGCAGACAGGAAATTGGTAACTAACTGTGCTTGCTTCTGGGAAGGGAAATTGGTGAATGAGATCAGATTTATTATT
>NW_005246215.1:0-258 GCF_000412655.1 Myotis brandtii
TTTTGGCAAATTGCAGTTATTAGTTATAACTTCCCCCGACAACAACCCACATTCTGAGTCTTTGATTTTCATGTCAATCCATTTTAATTGTTCATATTTTCAACAAAATATACTATTAAGTTTTTCTCTTTCAGTCTTGTTCATTCTTCATATTAGCAAAATGAAACCATACACCAAAGTCCACCAATAAGTATCTGGTATCATTTGGGAAAGTCATGGCGATGGGCTGAGTTCTAAGAGGCCCTAAGGATCCCTTAG
>NW_005246216.1:0-258 GCF_000412655.1 Myotis brandtii
TGCGTGTGTCTTTGTCTCTGGACTGTAAACGCTACACTACAGGGAAATTATTTCATTCACCACTGAGTCCAGGGGTAAGAGTAACAGAAGTAGCGCTGCACACAGTATACACTAAAATGTCAAGTTAATAACAACTATTCTTTTTAAAACATTTTTATTGAATTTGAAAGAGAGGAATGGAGAGGGAGAAAGAAAGAGAAACATTGATATGAGAGTAGAATATCAACTGGCTGCCTCCTGCATGCCCCCCACTGGGGA
>NW_005246217.1:0-258 GCF_000412655.1 Myotis brandtii
CCAAACCCATGTCTCCAGCTCAGAGGGGACTTCCCTTCCCAGGGTGGCTCACTCCCGGTGATCTGCCTCCTGGTGACCTTCTGGCTACCGGTTGCCATGGTGACCACCTGCAAATGCCCCACAGGTCTGGGTACCCACATTACCGCTGCAATGCTTCCTCCTCCCTGTTCTGGGAGACCCAGTGGACTCTCCTTTCCAACCCAGCAGGCCCCACACCGAGGGACTGGGAAGAGCCTCAGTTTCCCCAAGAGTATCACG
>NW_005246218.1:0-258 GCF_000412655.1 Myotis brandtii
AACTGCTCACCTGCCTGCCTGCCTGATCACCCCTTACTACCCCCCCTGCAAGCCTGGTCTCCCCCAACTGCCCCCCACCCCGCCAGCCCAGTCACCGCTCACTGCCCTCCTCTGCCAGCCTGGTTGCCCCTCACTGCCCCCTGCCTGCTGGCCTGGTCACCGCAAACTGCCCCCCCGTTGCCAGCCTGGTCACCCCACGCAGCCTGTTCGGTGTCTGTTCAGTTGTTTCGGTTGTGACAGTTGCTTAGGCTTTTATAT
>NW_005246219.1:0-258 GCF_000412655.1 Myotis brandtii
CACAAAGGGGATGGTCAGGCAGGCTTCCTGGAGAAGGGGACATCTGAGCCCCAAGGTAAAGGTATGAGCAGGAAGAGGAAGTGGGAGGAGAACAGGTAAGACTTTAACAGGCTGAGGGGACAGTGTGAGCACAGGCTGGAAAGAGGGATGCTGGCGATTTCAAGCAGTTCCTTGTTGCTGACGTGAGATTGGGAGTGTCAACCATCCTGGACAGGAGGTGGGGACCCAAGTGAGAACCTCCTGAGGCATCAGAGGAAG
>NW_005246220.1:0-258 GCF_000412655.1 Myotis brandtii
TACTTTGTATTCATTTCCCTGACTAGAAAAAAAAAAACTCACCTTGGTTAGCCCATGTTGGTTGGTCTGTATTCAAAATAGTACCCTTCTTCTGCTACTCAAACCAAATCACATTTTTTTAAAATTAACATTTGTCTAGTAAACTAAGGGAACTCATTAACTCATTTAATACATTTCAATCTTTGTCCACTATATTCAAACTACCTTCATGTCTTCTATACTGTGCATGCCAAGACTTTTTCATTTTCTATTTCACAA
>NW_005246221.1:0-258 GCF_000412655.1 Myotis brandtii
GGGCATGTGCCCTGACTGGGAATGGTACCACAACCTCCTGGTTCATAGGTCGATACTCAAACCACTGAGCAACTCTGGCCAGGCAGAATGATAGGTCTTAATTAAGCTATATTCTCACTTGCTAGAAAATGATTAGCACAAAACAGCAACCAGTGACAGAAATGGCATTTTAAAGGGCTAGAGCAGGAGAAGAGTAGCCAAATAGAGCTAAACACATTTGGGCTCAATTTTTTAGCTTTTATCAAAGATACAGCAAAT
>NW_005246222.1:0-258 GCF_000412655.1 Myotis brandtii
CAAAGGAGCTCTTTGGTCCCTGGTCGCCAGCTCTGTCGCAGTGCCTCTCCCAGACCCTTCGCTACTTGCGGTCATCCCGGGCCCTGAACAACCACGGGAAGGGTGGGGGAGTGAAGGCTGTGCAGCTGTGGAGCTCGGTTGCACGGGGGCTTCTGAGTGTTCCCTGCGCAGAGCACCCAGAGCAAGGAGGTGGGTGTCCTGGGAGGAGCTGAGGATTGCTTCCTCACTCAGGGGTGCTTCCCTACAGTTCCACTCATT
>NW_005246223.1:0-258 GCF_000412655.1 Myotis brandtii
TGAGGTGAGGGTTTATTTGAGGGAGAGGAGCACCTTGCCTGTGGACTTGCGCTGTATCACATGAAGGAAAGCATCATTGACCTAAAAAAAAAAATCCCAAAATATGTAGAAAGACTTGCATACATGCACATTTCAACAAACATTTGTTGCTGGTTCACTTCTTAAAATAGCTACAGTATTAAGATGTGCCTTCAATGAACTGTATATAATTAACTATGTGACACTAACTAATCACCACAAACCCAGAGGAAAACAATA
>NW_005246224.1:0-258 GCF_000412655.1 Myotis brandtii
TAAAAGAGTTAATATGTTGAAATTTAGGAGTAGTAGACATTTGCTTTTATTTAGCGCACATTACACATTTGGTCCTTTTAGCAACCGTATGAGATAAGTATATTATTATTCTTATTTTACAGATGAATGAACTGAGGCACAAAAGATAAATTAACCTGTCAATTTCACATAGCTAGCAAGTGGCAACAGTAGACATGAAGCCTGGGCTCAGGATCCTTGGTATACACTCATAACAAATCCACTGGAATTAATATTTTC
>NW_005246225.1:0-258 GCF_000412655.1 Myotis brandtii
AAAAAAACATGACTCATATATGTGTTGTCCACAAGAGACATAGCTCAGAACAAAAGATACACACAGGCTAAAAGTGAAGGTAAAGAAAATAATATCCCATGTAAAAGGAAATGAAAAAAGCTAGGGTAGCAATACTTAGACAAAATTGACTTCAAAACAAAGGCTATAAAAGATACAAAGAAGGTCATACATAATACTAAAGGGATCAATCAAACAAGAATATATAACCCTTGTAAACATATATGCACCCAATATAGG
>NW_005246226.1:0-258 GCF_000412655.1 Myotis brandtii
GTTCTCCAGGTGATTCTAAAATACATGCAAGTGTGGGAAAGACTCATGAGGTGAACCGGAGGAGGGGTGGAGAGGTGAGAAAGAAAATGACAAATACAGAAAAAGAGAATGAAGATAAAAATAATCAATTACAAGCTTCTTTGAGATAAAAAAAAGGAAGTCGAAATATTTTTAGGATCTTTAAAATAGGAAGATAGGTAGATATTTGCAAATTGGAATCTGATTATAGAAGTCTATAGAAAATGAGTGGAAAAAGAA
>NW_005246227.1:0-258 GCF_000412655.1 Myotis brandtii
AAAAAAGCCAGCTTGGAGGAGAGGGAAGTTAAAGCCAGCTGCAAAGCCACAGGAAACATATGAACACGTACATAACTGACGTTCTCCCGAAGCCATGCAGCAGCTGTGAATGTCACGAGGACCCCCGTTTGGGTGACTACTGCTTTCTGATCTAGGACAAAAGCAAAGGCCTGCTTTGCTGTTCTCATCTATCACTGGGATAACCAACTTCTCAGCTGTCCTCACCTCATGGCGACACTCCATCTGTAGTTAATCTCT
>NW_005246228.1:0-258 GCF_000412655.1 Myotis brandtii
TTGGCCCGTGTTAGTCTTTGAGTTTGACATGCTTGCCCTAAATCCTCAACAGTAACCCTATTGCTATCTCTAAACCTAACTCTAACCTAACTGCTAAACCTAACCTTAAACTCTGGCCTAAACCCTAACCCTGACCCTAACTTTAATTTTAACCATACGATTTTTTAAATAAAAATCACCACATGAAATAGCACATTGCCTGGCATGGAAGAGGTGCTTACAAGATGGAAGTAATTATCAATGTTCCAGAAAAGGAAA
>NW_005246229.1:0-258 GCF_000412655.1 Myotis brandtii
AAAAAATTAAGGAGATAAACTAAACTCTAGTTACAGGGTTGCTCCATAATAATATTTATAATAGAAAAGAGTAAATTTCTAACAAAAAGAAGGCTACTTAAAGGAACATGTACATCTGAATAGTGGTATATTATATACTTATTAAACTGTCTCTAAAAAAATATTTCATCAGGGGAATTTTTATATTATAGGGTCAGTTGCCTGTTTGTTATCAGATCATTTCTCATCATTCTTGGCTCTGTTTTACTAACTCAAGGG
>NW_005246230.1:0-258 GCF_000412655.1 Myotis brandtii
TTAGGTAACTTACTACTTCATTATGGTGGTGTCATAAGTTCTGAGTAAGTTTTATTTCCAAAGGTAGTTCACATTTATAGAGCCTACTGGGATCTTGCTAAAACATGCCTCAAAAATATATGCATGAAGGAACATTTCAGACATGGTATGAAGGAGATACAAATATTTTCTAATTCAGGATTTAAATGAGATGCAATGTGACTCTTTCCAAGATCACCTATGTCTAGTTATGTCAGACATATGATTAAAGTTCTTAAA
>NW_005246231.1:0-258 GCF_000412655.1 Myotis brandtii
ATGTGCTCTGACTGGGAATCCAACCATGACCTTCTGGATTATAGATCTATGTTCAACCACTGAGCCAGGCCAGTTGGGCCTCATATGACTTTTTATGAAAAATTTAAAAAATATGTTTTGATTTTTACAGAGAGAAAGAAGGGAGAAGGATAGAGAGATAAAAACATCCATGAGCAAGGAAAATCATCTACTGACTGCCTCCTGAATGCACCCCTACTTGAGGTCAAGCCTGCAACCTGGGCATGTGCCCTGACTGGG
>NW_005246232.1:0-258 GCF_000412655.1 Myotis brandtii
CAAAGGTCATCATACTTCTGCTAACTTTATCTTCAAGGTCATTTTAACTTTAACTGCCACTTGATCTCAAAGTCACTGACCCAAATTTTAGGGTTATTTTTGTTTTGTTTTCCCTTGTTTGTGGAAGAACTACACTCTTAGTTTTGTAGCCTTAAGAAATGTATGTTAGTTATTTATCACTATCTAACACATTATCCCTAAACAGTGATTTAATAGCAACGATCTAACAATTTCTATAGATGGGATTTCAGGCAGAGC
>NW_005246233.1:0-258 GCF_000412655.1 Myotis brandtii
TTTCCCCTCTATTTCAAATATTTTTCTTCCTTGTACCTCATCTATAAATCCTTTGCCCCCTTTCCATGAGCCTTATTTTCAATTTGGTAAATGAAAAACACATATTATTTCTGGAAGCAGCACCTAAATATTAAAAATTTTGGGTAATTTTTAAAAAGCATGTGAAATCATTTCTATTTTGATATGATCCCCATTTCCCTAAACATTTTGAAATCAAGACTAAATATTTTTTCTGACACATTGATCACAGTAAATGGA
>NW_005246234.1:0-258 GCF_000412655.1 Myotis brandtii
TTTTTTTGCAAAAAAATTGACACTTTTGCCTGTGGCATTCTGGGTCAGGCTAAAAGCCAGATAACTTGGAAGGGCCTACTGGGACAAGAGAAGGAAGGGAAAAGGAAGTCTTGAATCTGGGGTGCAGCTGCCACTTCCTGGCTTTGAGGCCCAACCACTAAGAGCCTCAGTTTCCTCATCTGTTTCCTCATCATGAAATGACCTACCCCTGAAGGGAGCACCGTGGAGAAAAGAGCACAAATCCTGGCCTCCAGTGAC
>NW_005246235.1:0-258 GCF_000412655.1 Myotis brandtii
TGTATTTAAAGGGCCAGAAGGTTGAAAACTACTGCTCAAGGGGGAGCCATGCTTCAAGGACACGCACGTGGTCCTGTGGTGAGAGATACTTGGAGAGGAACTGAGGCCTCTCTCCAACAGCCAGCACAAATGCCAGCATGTGCGTGAACCACCTTGAAAGCGAACCTTTCAGCACCCGTCAAGCCTTCAGATGACTGCAGTTTCAGCTGATACCTGGCTAAGAAATCACGAAAGAGGGGGTTGGGGGGCAATGGGGGG
>NW_005246236.1:0-258 GCF_000412655.1 Myotis brandtii
CCGACCACTGCCCTAGCCAGCTCTTTTCTCTCCCCAGTCCCAGACTTCTGGGTTTGACCTAAAGGCACTGTTTTTCCATTTAGGATGTCCAGCATTAAAAGTGTCTGTTTCACGTTTGGAGCAGGCTGTGCTGTAAACACCGGCCCGTGTGGTTATCTCAGCTTCTGTAAACATGAGGAGCCAAACACGTCTTATTCACCGTTGGTTAGCGCCAGTTGTCACAGTGTCTCAGTGTAGTAGGATGCTGACGCCTACGCG
>NW_005246237.1:0-258 GCF_000412655.1 Myotis brandtii
ATGGTTGTCCCTGGAGGTGCTGGGCAGGGGGGGGGGCAGTAGAGGGGTGCTAGGGGGGCGACGAGGCCAAAGGGGGAGTAACTGTCAAACTTCCCTGCTTGGTGCCATTCTTTAAATTGTATGTGGCCGTTTCCCAGCTGTAGGTGCTCAGGACGGGGCTCCAATCTCCTGGAGTGGGGTGGGACAGGCCAGGGCGGGGCCAGGGCAGGGCCAGTCAGGCTAGGAGGGCGGGGTTAGTCCCGCCCCCTGCGAGGTTCA
>NW_005246238.1:0-258 GCF_000412655.1 Myotis brandtii
GAAAAGGAGAGTAGAAGAGTTGAAAGAGGAGAGAGTACGGCAATTCTGGAGAGAAAGATCTATGCAGAGAAAATATTCAGAGAATCACGTGCGCTATGTAGCAAGAAGACCAGGGTAGCAAGAGTGCGGGGACAGACAGGGATGAGAGCTAACAGGAGGCCAGGTCCTGAGGAGCCTGGTGGGACATCGTAAGGAGGTGGACTGTGCCAAAAAGAGATGGAAGTTTCTGTGCAGAAAGATAACATGACCACTAGGGTG
>NW_005246239.1:0-258 GCF_000412655.1 Myotis brandtii
CAAGCCAGGGCCACTCACATCTCCATCACACAAGGAGCACCAACACGCGCATTGGCGTAACACAAAGGAAATGCAAAGAGCCCACAAAGGTCAAGATTTACAACATAAAGACAAGGAAGCCCTTCATTAGGGTGGAAAAGGGGAAAGCCCAGAGGGAACGAGGGGCGACAACCTCACGAGGCCCATGGGAGGGTCAGCCTTGGAGCCCAGGACTTACTAGAGGAACCAACTCCAAGGGGAATATGGACCCAGCAGAGG
>NW_005246240.1:0-258 GCF_000412655.1 Myotis brandtii
GTTGTACTTATAGGTATTAGATCAAAGCAAAATATAATGTAGGGAAATGCAAACTAAAATGTACTTGAAAGGAAAAAACTAACATAGACATTTGCTCTGTATGATAGGTGGCAAAGAAGCTAATGGAAATGTACCCATTTCACCCCATTTTAATTATTATCAGAAGAACCCATGCAAAAAAATCTCTATTTTTATTTTCTTAATCCAGCTTTTATACTCTGGGATTACTTAAAATGATAATTACAAATGTTTTACTTG
>NW_005246241.1:0-258 GCF_000412655.1 Myotis brandtii
CCAGCAGCCTGGCCTTGCTGTGCTGTCCCAGCAGCCCCGGCAGCCATAGGACCAAGACTGAAGCCAAGACTTGCTGTTGAATATTCTCATCAACATGTAAGCCCCAGAGGTGCCGAGCTGGCTGGCCCAGGAAGGGTCTGGAAGGAGCAGCAGGGACTCCCTGCTGGGGCTCTGGGGGCTTGCTCCCCCTTCATTAACAACTCACTGAAGCGACCCCGTTTCCCAGCATTGAATCTTCAGCCCTGTTTTTAGTGCTGC
>NW_005246242.1:0-258 GCF_000412655.1 Myotis brandtii
ATATTGATAAAGAACTCAGGTACGATAATGTCTGACTATAACCTAAATGACAAATACTATTTTTGGTTTCCTGAAGGCATTTTTAACTCTTAGAACTGATAGTGGCCAGTGACACTGTGTAGGTGTTAAATATCAGGGAGTCACGGTTGGGGGTGGGGTGAAGTGCTTGCGTTGTTCCTAGACCCTTTGAAAACAAGTGTGCCTCCTACCACGTATCCCATGGTGCACTCTCAGAGTCAGGGTCGTGGCCCACAAGGA
>NW_005246243.1:0-258 GCF_000412655.1 Myotis brandtii
GCCCAGTGGGGCTTTATGGGGGACCTCAGGCCCTGCCCTCCACCTGGCAGGGCTTGACAGGGGATATCAAGGCATGCCCCCCGCCCCGGCCCGGGCTGGGGGACCTCAGGCCGCACTCCCCGCCTGGCACCGGGCTGGGGGACCTAAAGCTGCGCCCCCTGCCTGGCGGGGCTTGACGGGGGTGGGGCCTGCCGGGTCTGGGTCTCGTGCGATTTTGAGGAGCACGTGGGTGGGCGGGGACTTGACTCTGGGTCCCGC
>NW_005246244.1:0-258 GCF_000412655.1 Myotis brandtii
CCATGTGTGACCCTTAGGAGCATCTGGCCTCTGCTGGTCTTTCTGGGATGAATGTCCTTTCTATTGGAGAAAGACATTGTGTTTTACAGATACATAAACTTGGGTGAAAACGGGACAATTCAGTGAGTGTGGGAAGCACAGAGTGACGCGCGGAATTATATTTTGGGGCCTCTGCTGTCATGCTCTCTCTTGACTCCCTCGGTGACACTGGACACGTGGCTGGGGACTTCCGGATCTACAGCTCCAGATCCAGTCTCG
>NW_005246245.1:0-258 GCF_000412655.1 Myotis brandtii
TTTGCATATTAGCCTTTTATTATATAGGATGGGCAAACACTTCTCAATGGTAGAATAAAAATCTTCTAACATCTATGTTACACAAGCAATAAGAACCCATGCAAACTCTCTAAGTCAACTTTTTCATAACTGAAAATTAAACAAAAGCTTGCAAAAGTTTAAGGAGCATTTATTCAAGAAAAAAAAAGCTGAATTTGGCAATGAACAGTAAGCTGTGTCACTTTGTAGCTTTTTTATTCCCATCCTCCTCTTTCCAGT
>NW_005246246.1:0-258 GCF_000412655.1 Myotis brandtii
GAGCAAACCTCAGGGCCCCACGGAGCCCACAGGGCAGCTGTGGGCGGGCAGAGGGAGTGGACGGCGGGGCTGGACATGAGGCTGAGGGACCCTCGGGTGTTTGCCCACACGAGGCCCATCTCAGCTCAGCACGGGGACTGAGGTGGGGGTGGCAGCCAGGCTTGGGACCAGGGACCAGACTTAGGCACAGAATTCCGAGGCATCTGTGATCTCTAAAGGTCACCTTGGCCTTCCAGACCACCAGGTAGGACCATTTGT
>NW_005246247.1:0-258 GCF_000412655.1 Myotis brandtii
AGACACTGATCTGCACCTTTGTTTGAATTACTACAATTAGTCTTCATAAAGCATTGTTGACTATGCATTTCTAGTCCCATTTTATAAATGTGAAACAAGCTCAAAGGAGACAAACTGTTCATACCAGTGAGAATTAATTTAGCATTCTTTGAGGGAGACAGGACAATTCACGGAAAACACAGAGTACTAGGGGTTTGGGGATAGATTTAAAAAATAAGAGGAAATAATACTGCACAGCATTTGGAATAAGAGTCTGAA
>NW_005246248.1:0-258 GCF_000412655.1 Myotis brandtii
ATGACTCACAGTATCTCTGAAATAAAAAGAACTCAGTCGCTCAGAAGAA
Source organism: Myotis brandtii (assembly GCF_000412655.1). Lineage (NCBI taxonomy): Eukaryota > Metazoa > Chordata > Mammalia > Chiroptera > Vespertilionidae > Myotis > Myotis brandtii. The sequence continues at coordinate 50 of NW_005246248.1, forward strand.
GCAATGCATTTGGAATGTAGAACATGCTTCTTAAGATTTACTGGGAAGAAATTTTGCGGATAGGAGCGCTGAGATCCGACAAGTAAAGATTTGGGGAGCACTATCCTTGCAAGGCTGAAGCACGAGTAAGAGGGTGAGGGGCTGGCTGCAGGAAGGAGCAAGGCCTCCAGCGTCCCTCTTTGCAGTGTGAGCTGTTCCTTGCCATTGTG
>NW_005246249.1:0-258 GCF_000412655.1 Myotis brandtii
ATGGAAGCTTGTTTGTTCTTCCTCAGAAAAATGATACATAATTTTGAATAGGGTCTCTGAAACACATCCCCGTAGGGAATCACGGGTAACAAAACCCCTGGGCTAGTAGGAAGCACTGGCTCAGGAGAGCAGTGTTTGTGGACAATAAAAACAACTGCACATCGGAAATTTCATTTCTTCCTTTGGAATCCTTACAACTTTTAAAAATTAATGGCAAAATGCACATAATATAAAATCTGCCATTTTAACCATTTTCAG
>NW_005246250.1:0-258 GCF_000412655.1 Myotis brandtii
CTTTAAACCAATGTACAGATCTTTTATTATTACTTGCTTTTCACTTTTATAGAATGTTACAACTTATAATTCACTTTTATTGATAGTCTTGAATTCCATGCATGATTCTAACGCTCTTAATTTTTTTTGTCTTTGAGCTTGCTACAAATGAGACTATTCTATAAGATACTTTTTTTCCTTTTTATAGAATTAATTGGGGTACACTGGTTAACAAATTATACAGGTTTCAGGTGACCAAGTTAAAACACATAATCTGTA
>NW_005246251.1:0-258 GCF_000412655.1 Myotis brandtii
TAAATACAATCTTTGAAGAGAGGATTTTGCTAAACAATCAAGAATGAAGCCTTGAAGATCCAGCTTCCCTGACTGATTTGAAATAGTATTTCCACAAAAAAAAACATTGTGCTTCTGAGCAGTGGAATTTGTTATTATTTTTATCAAAATTATTCTCAAAGGACTTTTACTTTAATAGGGTAAGAGTAGAAAAACAATCATTTGAAAAGTCTTCATTCACTCTGTCATATTGTTTTCTTGCTTATGTTTACATTGCAT
>NW_005246252.1:0-258 GCF_000412655.1 Myotis brandtii
TCTCCCGGTTGTCCTGGCCAGAGATGTTTTATTACCCCTCATGGGTCTCCAAGCGGCTTAAGTCAGGGCTGCTTTTGATCTAACTTACGCTGCTCTAACTGTTCAGGCCAAGATGCCTCTATCCTCTCCAGACCCCCTTCCTTCCTGCCTGCCTGATTAAGCCAGCTAGCTAACCCTTACCAGTAGGGCAAGAGGGAAAAAGATGGCCACTGAACACACAGTAAATAATTGAAGAGGATTTACTAGTAAACCCAGGCA
>NW_005246253.1:0-258 GCF_000412655.1 Myotis brandtii
TTTTTTTTTCTTGGCAAGTCCTTATTAATGTTTAATATTTCCAGTATTAGCATAACAGCTGTACTTTAGTTGGAAAGACAACCAGAGATTTTGTTTAATGAAATGCAGAAATGTCAAACCACCTCACAGGCTTATTTGTTACTCATAAAAATTATGTTAAAATCGTGTGTATGCAAAACTGTTGCAGCAATAAAAATGAATAATAGCATCTATGAAGAAAAGGAATCTCTTATTTCAAAGTTTACCTATAAATGTTAG
>NW_005246254.1:0-258 GCF_000412655.1 Myotis brandtii
TGAGTGAAACTAATTAAACTATTAGTAGAAGAAGAGAGCAAATGAGGAGAGGAAAAACAAAAACCTAAAATAAAATAAAATACAAAAAAGCAAACAATCGAACAAACAACAACAAGAAAAGAAAGAAAAAACTGGCTATTGCAGAAAGAGAAAAGGGAAGGGTGCATGGACTTGGAGTGGGGGAGAGGAAATTAGATATATGAGTTAGCCAACAGTGACTGCTATAATAGTAATGCATCAATAAATCAGATAAAGAAG
>NW_005246255.1:0-258 GCF_000412655.1 Myotis brandtii
TTCCCCACCATGGCATTGTTTTGATGTATTTTAATTTGAATGTACTGTTTGTTTTTGAACACGGACATGATTTAGATGAAAGAAACTCATGCTCTTTAGTGTCCGGAATTATGTAAACCTTATAAATTAAACCTGTTCCCCCCGGTGCTCGGAGGGCGTGATGTGATGCTTAGACCGCAGAGACGGGAGACTTTGTTATAAACGAGAGAAGAAAAGCCGTTGCCTCGAGTTGATGTCAAATAGATAAGGCAGCAAGGG
>NW_005246256.1:0-258 GCF_000412655.1 Myotis brandtii
TCTAAAAATTATGTTTTCAAATTTAACATGTTATAACATGTTTTTTCCACTGAAGATATTTTACTACAGGATTTTTCTGTAGTTGAGATTCTGTAGTTTTTCACCAGGTTGCTAGCCTCACAGCGTCCATGGTGTCTCAGAGGAGACAGATAGTTAGGCAGCTACAGTGGACTGTGCTGAGTGCAGCGCTGTAGTCCAGGCAAAAGTCCTTTCTTTGTTGGTGGTGGTGCAGGACCTGGTGGTGTGGGGGGCGGGGGG
>NW_005246257.1:0-258 GCF_000412655.1 Myotis brandtii
TGATGTTTTCATGGTTTAGAGAAAAGTTCAGGAGCCTCAAGATGGTAAGGTGCATTCCTATAGTGGCTCTTACAGATGATTGCTTTGGCTTACAATCAACAATTCCTCGCTGCCTTGATTATTTTCTTGCTCCTTCCTGTAGCAAAGAGGAGTGCTTCTACCCAAAGAGGCAATGTGATGAGGACATAGAAATTTAACAAGATAACATCTAGATTTTTAAAAATATTTTTAACATTTTTTAATGTTCTGCAATCATTT
>NW_005246258.1:0-258 GCF_000412655.1 Myotis brandtii
CTCTCTCCCTCCCGCTCCGCCCGCCGCAATTGTCCCGGCGAGTGGGCTCAGGAAGAACCGTCGAGCCCAGGGGCCTGCGCGCGTGTAGAGAACGGAGCCGTGGATTCCGTGGTTGCCTGGAAGGGCGCGGGAGGAAGGAGCGACGTATAAAGGGGCTCGAGTCCCGCCGTGGGCATGATCCACGAGCTGCTCTTGGCGCTGAGCGGGTACCCGGGCTCCATCTTCACCTGGAACAAGCGCGGCGGCCTGCAGGTACGG
>NW_005246259.1:0-258 GCF_000412655.1 Myotis brandtii
AGCCAGCAGTGGCCAGAGAGCAGGCCACCAACCTAAGTGGTGAGCCACAAAGACCAGAAGTACACCCCTGCGGCCTTCAGCTCACAACTCTATCCGAGCCCCCGTCCACCCCGCCAGGCACTCACCAGCAGCCAATCAGCCCCCCAAACTCCCCTGGCTCCTCTCCCCGGCCAGCCCCATCCCTGATCGGCCCCACCAGGGACCCTGACAGGAGGGAAAAAGGAGCCCAATTCCTCCAGGCCGGCATCTGTGACAGAA
>NW_005246260.1:0-258 GCF_000412655.1 Myotis brandtii
CCTTTTATATAGATCTTTTAATATGCTAATAAATTATAACTTTAAAACTCTCCTGTATATCAATAAGTATGTCTTCCAAATATTTCTCCTTTGTGAGATGAGCAACTTTTAGGACAAAGATAATTCATCTTGTTTCCTTCCCAGTGTGTGAGCATAGGACTCTACATGTTTGCTGACTTTTATTTTTCATCTTTCCAAGTACTCATTGTGCTGACATTGGTTGTGTTCAGGGAACCAAGACTTTTGCTACTGCCAGGT
>NW_005246261.1:0-258 GCF_000412655.1 Myotis brandtii
CTTTCTCCCTGTCTCCTTATATTCCCAACAATTTAACACATGACTTCTCAAATCAGGAGACCTGTCACAAAATAGATTTGCCATGCTCAATGGAGCACAGTGATGGGAAAAATGAAGCACCCTTGGCTGTCAATATTGTGTCACTCAGACGCTGGCCATGTAGGGCACAGATGTGTAGCTAAGATGACACAGCTTTTCCTGTGCAGGCCACTGCGATCATTGTAAGCACCTGGAGTCAGATATTGTTCAAAACATGGG
>NW_005246262.1:0-258 GCF_000412655.1 Myotis brandtii
ACCCCCAAGCCCCTGCCCCAGAACCGCGCTTCCCACAGCAAGGTGCCCTGACTGTCCTGACAGGTGGGCGGCCCGGGAGAACCAAGTAGAGCAGGGGCTACAGGGAGCCATGGAAGGCCGGGGCCAAGCTCCCTGGGGTCTGAGAAGAGCGCCTGAAGGAAGAGGCAGCTTTGGCAAAGCGGCCAGCCAGGAGCCGCGGCCATGGGGTCTGCAGGTGCGCAGACAGGCCTCCGCCTGATGGGCAGATCCTGGGCAAGC
>NW_005246263.1:0-258 GCF_000412655.1 Myotis brandtii
GGGCCTGGGCTCCTGGGTCTGAGGGAGGAGGGTCGGGCACTTGGGCACTTTCTACCGTGACTCAGTCTCCCTCATCAGTAAAGGCATCGAGGAGCCGGAAAGCAGTTGCGAGTTGGGGCGAGGTCAAGTCTAAGATCACAGGTGTCCCTTGCCCCCGCCCCCGCAGTCACCCAGTGGCCCACGGGTGAAAGATGAACCAGATAACTCGAGACACCCCCATCTTGTTTCCAAAGCAAACAGATTGGGCCCTGGGGGTGG
>NW_005246264.1:0-258 GCF_000412655.1 Myotis brandtii
TATTTGGTGATTGTGGTCACTCATGCTCATTTTTTTTTTTTTTAGCTCTCTTACACTTCTAGAAATCTTCAATTTTCTTTCAAAACCCTAATGTACTAGGCCATTGTATGTTTTGTAATCCTTTTTTATCTTTTTTACATCATCCACCATGAGTAATGCTTTCAAAAGAACTTCAGAAATTAATGTGAGATCTGGGTTTTGAAGCTTAGATCCTATTCAGAAAAACAGCAGAGGTCTTTTTCTGAGGGTGGACTCTTT
>NW_005246265.1:0-258 GCF_000412655.1 Myotis brandtii
GAGGGCTCCCAGGCTTCCAGAGGGATGTCTGACTGACAGCTAAGGCCCGATCCCCTGGGGTGTGGGCCTAAGCCGTCAATCGGACATCCCCCAAAGGGTTCCAGACTGCAAGAGGGTGTAGGCTGGACTGAGGGACCCCTGAGTGCATGCATTTTTGTGTACTGGGCCTCTAGTAATATATAGCTGCAGTGAATATGAAATATTGAATGTCTATTTAACAGAAAAAAATAATTTTATGAAATATGACATATCAATTAG
>NW_005246266.1:0-258 GCF_000412655.1 Myotis brandtii
GAGTCCACTGGGAATCTGTACTGACCAGCTCCTCCTGCCGGGGACTCGCCCTCCACGTGGTCACCTTCTCCTCTTGCCTGGGACTATTCCTCCACAGGCTTACTGAGGGCGAACTCTAAATTGGTCTGGGTCTGATTTGGTTTATCACTAGGGTAGCCTCACTTGTTCAAAACTTAGAACTTGGCCCTAATCGGTTTTCTCAGTGGTTAGAGCGTCAGTCCACGGACTGAAGGGTCCCAGGGTCGATTCCAGTCAAGG
>NW_005246267.1:0-258 GCF_000412655.1 Myotis brandtii
GTCCTTGTGGTGGTCATCAATGATCTCCTATGGCCAAATCCAACAGCCTTTCTCAGCTGCCATTCTCTTTGAGCTTTCCCAAGAATTTGAAACTGCTATCCTCTAGAATTCCTAACCTCTAGGGCTGCATTAACCCTGCACATTCATGATTCTTTTGCCTTACTTGCTCCCCTTCTCTTTCGCAGACTTTTTTTTCCTGTCAACCCCAAATTTAGGGAATCCCTAATTTTTTAAAATATATTTTTTATTGATTTCAGA
>NW_005246268.1:0-258 GCF_000412655.1 Myotis brandtii
GACCTACAGTATGATGGCCTCTTAGGATTTTATAATCCCGCATGCCTCAGGTTTCTGGGTTCTTCCTTCTCCTTTTGGCCTTGTTCCCTCTTCAACAATTCCTCTTCCCTAAGTCTCAGGGTCTGTACCACTAACCACTTCCCCTGACAACAATAAGCTTATTCACAGGGAATTGATATCTGAACTCAGTTCTGGGGAGGGTGGAGTTTAAAAAGTCTCAGGAGGGCAGTGCTTAAGATTGCACAGCGTTTCCCAAAG
>NW_005246269.1:0-258 GCF_000412655.1 Myotis brandtii
CAATTGATGTGACTCTCTCACATCCATGTTTCTTTCTCTCTTGACTCTTCCCTTCTGCTCCCTTCCACTATCTCTCTAAAATCAATGGAAGAAATATCCTCCAATGATGATTAACAACAAACAAACAAACAAAAAGAATGTGCCCCACCAACTACAAATGTGTCTATTACTAAAGAATATAAATGAAACTTCCAAACCATTGACCAACCTCTAGATTTTTTTCTTGTGTCTATGTTCATGAGTTAGAAGAAAGCAAGG
>NW_005246270.1:0-258 GCF_000412655.1 Myotis brandtii
GGCCGCGCCACGTGCTTGTCCTGCAGTGTGACTTGTGACCGCCTTGGCACCACTGAGCTCACCTCTCCGCCCACAGATCCTGCCCCGCGCGCCAGCCTCCCTCTGCCACCAGGAGAGGCAGGTGTTCCTGGCCGAGTGCTGAGGAGATGCTGGAGGGGGTGCCCGTGCTGGCAGCCTATGGGCAGCTTCCCGCTGGGCCCCAAGGCCGAGTCTCCTCCCCGCAGGGGACATGTGGGTGCTGGAGGCAGCGGCCTGCTC
>NW_005246271.1:0-258 GCF_000412655.1 Myotis brandtii
TGATGTAGCCGTCCCATTCCTGGAAATGTTTCTACAGAAATATGAGCACAATGGGAAAATCTATTCTTTCCAGCATTTCCGCAAGAGCTCCAAACTGGAAACAACCTACATTTCACCAGCATGGAAATGGTTAAATAAGTGATATTATACCAATATTATGGAATAATATGTAGCTATCAAAAAGAGTAAAGTAGCCCAGCCTGTGTGGCTTAGTGGTTGAGCGTTGACCTAAGAACCAGGAGGTAACCGTTGATTTCC
>NW_005246272.1:0-258 GCF_000412655.1 Myotis brandtii
AAAAAAAAAAAAACTTGGTTGGTTGCCATTTGCATCAGGATGGGAAGAGAAAGGAGATAAATGCATTATATTGTAATTCTTAGTACTTCTGCTTGGGGACCTAGTGTGCACTTAGAGGTGATTCTGTTCAGCTAAGTTAGAATCTTAAATATTTGTGTTCCAATAGCTTTTAACTTCCCTCAATCACTACTGATTCCCAGGAATAGTTGCTGCGTGTCTGAGTGTATAAGCTAATTTCATCCTTCTTTCTTCTTTTCT
>NW_005246273.1:0-258 GCF_000412655.1 Myotis brandtii
AGGTTTGAAACTTTTCTACAAAAGGTCAAGGCATTATATTTTAACTCTGGGAGTGTTCTCTTTCCTCAGATTGAATTTATTAACGAAATTCGTTCTGTGGGTTATGGGGTAAAGTCCGAGTTCTTCTACTTCATATTTGAAGAGATGACCAAGACAGAATATGGAATGTTCATGTATCCTGAAGAGGGTTCCTACATGTGGTTTCCTATCAGTGTAAGTCTCTTATTTATTTTCTTATTCTTTTTTCAGAACAGAAAA
>NW_005246274.1:0-258 GCF_000412655.1 Myotis brandtii
TTCCTGTGGTTCTGGATGATATCCGTTTTGTCTTTTTGTTGTAGTTTTGTTGTGGTTGTGGGAGGCAGCAAGTACAGTTGTTTACCTACGCCGTCATCTTGGTCCTCCTGGGAAACTTCGAACACCTGTGAATTTTAGGTTAAAGTTCAACATAAGTTATAATGCAAGCTTGATATATAAAATGAAATAGTCATCTGAGAAATCTCTGAGAAGTGCCATGCCCCAGTAGTGACTCATTTTGAAGAGCTGCTGAAGGGA
>NW_005246275.1:0-258 GCF_000412655.1 Myotis brandtii
GATCCTCCTCAGAACAAAGTGCTGGAGAAAGCCAGGCACGGGGGGCTGCGTTGTTATACGGCTCCGTGGTGTGGAGCCTGGCATAAGGAGCCCACCTGTTCTGGCTCAGGGCCTGCTTCTGCCACTTACTGGCTGTGTGACCCGGAACAAGCCACTTCACCTCTCTGTGCCTCAGTTTCCTCGTTTGTTAAACAAAAGAAGAGGCAATGACAGTGCTAGCTTCGCATGGCTGGACGAGGATCATGTGACTAGGATATG
>NW_005246276.1:0-258 GCF_000412655.1 Myotis brandtii
GGGGCAGGAAGTCAAAGGGTGGCTCTTGGCAGGGATCAGCGAGTAATCCAGCGTGTCTTTTATCCTCTATCAGAGGGCAGTGTGGGAAAAACCAACTTTGAAAAAGAGATGGGACCCAGACTCTTGAGACTCAGTGGAAGGGCCTGTCCACACTTTGACCCACAGAGGTGCGGAGGGAAGTGGCTGGCAGGAAGCTGACCTGCTGAGGTGGGCGTGTTGGAGCACTCACTCCGATCGCTGTGCTCTCTGGGTGGGAGG
>NW_005246277.1:0-258 GCF_000412655.1 Myotis brandtii
TATATATGTATATATATATATTTTTCTCCACTTTAGCCCAATTATCTTTGCTCTCAATGAAATAATGACTTCTGTTCTACTTTCCCTCCACCACCACCACCACCACCACTTATTTCTCCCCTCCCCCCCCCACACCTTCCCGGCAATGTATAGAATCCACCAATCTTAACCTAAGTTTTAAAAAAAAATAGGGATTTTGGTTGTTAATTTGATATGTGATAGGGCTAAGGGATGCCCAGATAGTTGGTAGAATATGAT
>NW_005246278.1:0-258 GCF_000412655.1 Myotis brandtii
CTGATGCTCTATCCACTGAGCCAAACAGGTTAGGGCCGATAGAATATATTTTAAAAAATAAATACATATATATGTGTACACACACACACACATGTGCACGAAATTCGTGCACTGCTAGGGTTCCTAGCGGCTGATGGCTGCCAGCCGGGCCCTCTCTCCCTTCCCCTGGTTGGCCCCGCTCCTCGGTCGAACTCCCGGACGAACTCCTGGTCCAGGGACAATTTGCACACAACGCTTTTATTATATAGGATATATAAT
>NW_005246279.1:0-258 GCF_000412655.1 Myotis brandtii
TCAACATTTGTTAAAACCCTCTTGGGTGCAAAGTATCCAACCAGAGAGAGGGTGGATGAAAAATGAGCCAGACCAGGTTAGCATCTTCTATGCTATGCTCTCCAGTCACCTGGTGCTTCTCCATCAAGGCAAGCTTTGTAATTGCAACTAATTATTACCTTATTTGTTCAGTCCTGTCTCTCCTTCCCACTGGCACATTCTTAGCAAATGAGGAGGATCCCAGTTAATACGCAGCCTGGTGTCGGCCACGGAGTAGAA
>NW_005246280.1:0-258 GCF_000412655.1 Myotis brandtii
GGGAGGCCAGAGAAGAGATGAGGTGTGGCCTCCAGTTTGCGCTGTGACACATAGTTTTCCTTTCACGGGTTGAGAGGAGGTGGCATGAGAGTGGAATCTGCTGCAGTGCCACCCTCTTCCCCCCTCCAAGCCGCCCCACAGCCCTCCTACCCCCTCAGGTTAGGTCACTGCATCCATCCTGGGCCCAGCCAATTTCTGCCTCGAGGGCCGACCTGGGCCTCCATGGGTGGTGGGGTGGGGTGGGTGGTGGGAGTGGGG
>NW_005246281.1:0-258 GCF_000412655.1 Myotis brandtii
TATCATGCACTATGACTGTAACTTTTGGAGTTTGAGGTGCAAGGGAAAAGCTAGCCTAAATTTCTTTGTTCTTTATAATTTCACAGATAAAAAATTTGTTCTTTCCAAACATTTTAGCAACCTCAGTGTGTGTGTTTTTTTTAATTCATTATTAAGTCAAGAACTTTCACCTTTTCGCTTAAAGTAAGCACTTTCTGGCTTCTCTTTGGCATAGCTGAATTGCCAGCATCACTATTTTTGCACTTTGGTCCCTTTATT
>NW_005246282.1:0-258 GCF_000412655.1 Myotis brandtii
CCCTGCTGGCCCGATTGCCTCTAACTGCCCTTCCCTGTCGTCCTGATCTCACCCCCAACTGCCCTCCCCTGCCAGCTTAGTTGCCCCCAACTGCCCTTCCCTGCCAGACTTATCTCGCCCCCAACTACCCTCCCCCGCTGCCCTGGTTGCTCCCAACTTCCCTCTCCTGCTGGCCTGATCTTGCCACTAACTGCCCTCCCTTGCCGGCCTGATCTCACCCGCAACTGCCCTCCCCTGCTGGCCTGAACACCCCTAATG
>NW_005246283.1:0-258 GCF_000412655.1 Myotis brandtii
TGCCTCTTAAATAATCACAGTATCGGTTAATATTTAATGTGGGTTAGCACACCGCTCAGTGCCCTGTGTGCCTGGTCTTATTATACCACGATCTTGTGAAGTGGGTACTAAATAGACCCACTTTACAGACAGAAAAGTGAGGTTCAGAGAGCTGCTAAGCCACAGGCAGATTCCAGGCTGGGTCTGAATCCCAGAGCTCCTACCCCTGATCACTACATTGTAAATTGCTGAAGGTCTGTCTTTTTTTTTTCTTTTCCT
>NW_005246284.1:0-258 GCF_000412655.1 Myotis brandtii
AAAGAAAAAAAAGAAAAAGACAACCAAGAGAAAAGAAGTAACTTGATAAACTGCCGAACTGCTTAATTACCTCAAAGGTATTGTATGATAGGTTGCTATCAACCTCTCGGCCTCATTCGGCATCACCCCCCTTCTTTATGTCCCTGTTGTCCATACCCTGTAGGCATGTATGTATGAAATAATCTTCTGTGTTGAGATAGTGCAATTCTGGGCTTTGTTACAGCAGCAAGCACTACTCTAATATCCACTTGGATTTTA
>NW_005246285.1:0-258 GCF_000412655.1 Myotis brandtii
AGAGGTGCCACGCCTCTCTGAGGAACCGCACCGCTGCCCTTGACCAGGAAGGCACGCAGGAAATACGGAGACATTTGACACTTGGGTCCACTGCCTCCCAGTTTCCTATAGAGAATTTTTATGAGTTTATTTGAGCCAAGGTGACACCAGTTGCCAAGTAAGCAAAATCTCAATGGATTGAGAAAATAGGAGAATGGCAGCTTATTTTGTACATTGCAATCAGAAAAGGAGAATAAGTATTAATGGCAAATGGCACCA
>NW_005246286.1:0-258 GCF_000412655.1 Myotis brandtii
GACCCACAGGTTGAGAACCGCTGCTCTAGAAGTAGCCGGAGCACCTGGGTTTCAGGTATAAATAGCGTCACCTTTCTTAGGCACTGCTCTAGGCGATTTCTCTAAACACACTGCTTCCAAAGGGCTTCTAGCAATTTTCACTCCCAGCAAGAGTTGTGAGAGCTCCCATTCCTCTCCATCCTCTGTATGACCTGGCATTTATTGGACTTTTTCTCTTTTGCCAGCCTGACGCAGGTAAAATGATATCTCATTGTCACT
>NW_005246287.1:0-258 GCF_000412655.1 Myotis brandtii
CACTGAAAGGTCCCTGGTTTGATTCCCAGACAGGGCATATGCCCAGTTTGCAGGCTGGATCCCCAAGAGGGGGCATACAGGAAGCAGCCGATGGATGTTTCTTTCTGACATCAATGTTTTTCTCTCTCTCTCCCTCTTCCTCTCTTTCAAAATCAATAAAAATATACTAAAAAGAAAAGCGGTGATGAAAAAAAAATAAAAATCATACATTAAAAAAAAATCAATAAACATGTCCTCGGGTGAGGATTAAAAGATTAA
>NW_005246288.1:0-258 GCF_000412655.1 Myotis brandtii
ACCACCGGCCGCCCCACCCCAACCCCGCCAGTGGCGGCAGGAGGGCCTTGGTGACCTGGCGCCTCCGCTGAGGCTCCCAGACGCTTCCCCACACGAGTGCTCCGCACTTCTCTCACCTTCTGCTCCCGTCGCCTCTAGGCCCAGGACAGCGAGAACACGCCCGGAAACTGCCAGGCAAAGAGGAGGGCTTCCTTTCTGTTCTGCCCCGTGGGGCTCCGGAGATGCTGGGGTCCAGCCCCAGCAGGTCCAGGGGTTCCC
>NW_005246289.1:0-258 GCF_000412655.1 Myotis brandtii
AAATAAACACTTTAAAAACAAAAAGGACATAAAATGTAAGTGACAATTTAACAAAAAGGAAGGGAAATATATGGGAAAAATGTTCACCGGACAATCCCCTGAGGCGTCAACAGGGAAAGTGTCTCAGGGGCACATTCTGTCCTTGTTTTCACCTAGTAACCTGTACGTCCTCAGACAGGTTCTGGCATGAAAGGGTTTTCCAGTGGAGAAGCTGATAGGTCCTCCCTTCCCCCAACTGGAGGGCGGAGTATGACGTAA
>NW_005246290.1:0-258 GCF_000412655.1 Myotis brandtii
GATCTCCACATGGAGCCACATTCTGAGGTACTTCGACATATGAACGTTTTTTTTCACATAGGGAGGGCACAGTTCGGCGCATCAGAACGTCCTGAACATGGTTCAGATGTAATAACCTGGAATTCACTGAGATGTCAGGGCGTATTATTTTGCAGTGATTCTGTTGGAGCCATAAGTTAGGAACATGATCAGGGTTTCTCATGCAGCAAGTCCCACTGTTCTGGAAGAGACTGATTCAGAGGCAAAATAAGTACAGTG
>NW_005246291.1:0-258 GCF_000412655.1 Myotis brandtii
CGTTTATCATTTTTAATCATTAAGTGAATTATAACTAGCATATGTACTATGTAACATAAAAATCAGATCCTAAAAATAAGGAAACAAGCTTTCATCTGGCAGAGTTTGCTGTCTGGGTTCAGCTAGGCAAGAAAACACACAAGTACCACACGAAGTTCAGTACAAAGATACTATAGGAAGCCCTGGAAACACAGGGACAGGTTGCCAAACTACAGAGAGAAGAGGATGCAGGGCTTCCTAAGTTTCTGATATTCTAAG
>NW_005246292.1:0-258 GCF_000412655.1 Myotis brandtii
GGTGGTTACCAGGGGATGGGGAGATAAGATTGATGTTGTTTAAGGATACAAACTTGCAACAGTTAGTAAAATAAGCCATAGAGATTTCATTCACAGTAGAATGACTATAGACAACAATATTGTTCTATAATTATTTAATGTAATAAATATCGTTACAACACCAATCATATTACAATACATAAAATCATCAGAGTAACACATTATACACCTTAAATTTAGACAATTTTATATGTCAACTTGGTGACTATAAAAATTAAA
>NW_005246293.1:0-258 GCF_000412655.1 Myotis brandtii
GGTCTGTGTTCTAACTTGTCCTGAGTGCGTATTACAGTTTGACAGGACGGGCCGGAGGTGACAGCAGTGCGGCAACACTGGTTCTGAGAAAGGTCACATGACCGATGCCAGCAGTGCAAAGAGCCACTAGGTTTGCAGCCCTGATGCAAAGATGACACCAAGACCGTGCCCTGGGAAACATAACTGCCAGGGGGCGCCTCAATAAAAATGTATTTTTTTAAAAAATCCAAAAAATGACCACACCACCACCACTGTCAA
>NW_005246294.1:0-258 GCF_000412655.1 Myotis brandtii
TCCCACCCCGCCATAAAGGAGCCAGGAGAAGCCCAGGGCCAGAGGCAGAGGAAGAAAGGGGCTGAGCTGGGGCCGGTGGTCAGCCAGGGGTGGGACGGTGAGGATACAGTCCTGGGTCTTCCTCTCATCTGGTTTGGGGGCTGAGTGGAGGCTGCCTTGGTGTTGGCCCAGCCCCCCATTTTTCTCTTGGTCCCACCACTTACTCCCCATGTGACCACATATAAGAGACAGGGATTCAGCCTGTGGAACAGACTGGAA
>NW_005246295.1:0-258 GCF_000412655.1 Myotis brandtii
CTTCCACTTGTTCATGCATTCATTGGCTGAGCCTGTGCGTGTCCTGCCCGGGGGTCGGGCCTGCAGCCTCGGTGTAGCAGGACGGCGCTCTAACCACTGAGCTCCCCGGCCAGGGCTGCAGGCATGAGATGTCGGGAGCCTCTTACGAATCTGACCGCGTGGGAACGCCGAGGGGCGGCGCTGCAGAGGCGGCGTGGGTTCCGTCCTGGGCAGGGTTGGCTGTGTTCCATTTAGAAAGTTTGTGAATTTCTGAATTCT
>NW_005246296.1:0-258 GCF_000412655.1 Myotis brandtii
TCCTATAAAATAAAAGGCTAATATGCAAATTGTCCCTACGGGCGAGAGTTCGACCTACTGGGAGTTAGATGTGCGCTGACTACCAAGGGGTGGTGCGGAACATGGCAGGCATCGGCGATGCAGCGCTGGCAGCAGGTGGCTGTGGAGGCGCTGCCGACCCCGATGAACACCAATGAGAGTGGGACCATGGCGGGATGGAAGAGCAGGTGAGCAGGCAGCAGCAGGCCAAGGTGGGTGTGAAGGGAGGCTCTGGCCAGC
>NW_005246297.1:0-258 GCF_000412655.1 Myotis brandtii
ATTTTTAGAGAGAGGAAGGGAGAGAGAGAGAGAAACAACGATCGGTTGCCTCCTGTGTGCTCCTGACCAGCAGCCTAGGAATGTGCCCTGAGTGGGGATTGAACCCACAACCTTTTGCTGCACAGGATGACGCTCCAACCCACTGAGCCACCCGGCCGGGGCTTCCACCTTTTGATCTTCTGTGCCTCCTTAGTGTGACACCTTTGGGGTCCATGGTGCATTGTGTGCAGAGAGGTTAAAGCCCAGAGAGACTTCCAG
>NW_005246298.1:0-258 GCF_000412655.1 Myotis brandtii
TTACATATGTAATTTTATTTTGATGCTTTTACTTTTTTATTTTCTTAATACTCCTTTTGAAAGGCAGACTTTTAATTTTTTATGAAGTCTAACTTAGCTTTTAAAATTATGATTAACCGAAGTCCATCGTCAATGTAGACTTTCTTAGTTCTTATCTATTGTCTTTTCTCTATTTCAGGATCCCATCCAATATTCCATACTACATTTATTTTTCATGTCTCTTAGCAGTGGCAATTTTTTTCTGACTTTCTTTTGTTT
>NW_005246299.1:0-258 GCF_000412655.1 Myotis brandtii
GCAGGAAACAGCCACCGCCCGGAGGAAGGAGGGCAGGTGCACACTCCTGAACTCAGGGCCACTGTGCAGGGCCCAACTGACCTTTGGTTCTGGAGGTGGCTCAGCTGGGCCGGGGCTGTGAGTGGCGCCATCTGCTGGCCACTGTGGGAACAGCCTGGGAAACTGCACCTGGATCTGCTGGCTGCTGAGGGAACTGCCTGGGGAAAAATGGGGGGGGCGCCATCTACTGGCCACTGTGGGAACTGGGGAAAATGTGGG
>NW_005246300.1:0-258 GCF_000412655.1 Myotis brandtii
CACAGATTGAATTTTCTCAGTAAACTGCAGTGTGACTGCCTCATGTTTAGAACTTTTCAGACTTCCTTTTCGCTCTGAGGCGTTTAGTATCCAGCTGGTTATCTCTATATCACTTCAAAGAGTTCCCTTCAAAATCTGATTTTTTTTTTTTTTTTTTGCGTATGGGTGAAATAACTGAGCTTTTACTACGGACACTGGTCTGCATTTTTCCAGCTTTGTAGAAGAAACACATAAGGACCAGAAATGTGTAGAGTGAGG
>NW_005246301.1:0-258 GCF_000412655.1 Myotis brandtii
ATTAAAACTTGGATTTAAAATGTTTAACAAGCTAATATTTAAGTAGCAAGTGGGAAAGAAAGAAGTAAAAGGGATCCAAATTGGAAAATAAGTAAATCTCTTTGTAGATGACATGATATTTTATTCATAGAAAATTCTAAGGAATGTGTACACATACACACACCCATTAAAATTAATGAGTTCAGCAAAATTTCAGAGTACAAGGTCATTATACAAAAATCAATTGTATTTCTTTTTGTTTCTTCTTTTTTTTTTTTT
>NW_005246302.1:0-258 GCF_000412655.1 Myotis brandtii
CACGGCTCCCTCTCCCCGTCACTCAGACACGCAACAGTACTCGCTGGGGGAGGCCTTGGGAACGATTTCTTTTAAAAAGTTTAAATGACTGCAAAGGTCTCACTTAAATTCTCAAAAAGCAAGTAAATGAGCCAATAAATTGCACGGACGTGTCCTCCGCATTCCATTTAGCCCCTAATCGGCCGGGGCTGGAATGGCTCCTCGGCCGTTTCCTGGGGCTGTTCCCTCGGCCCGCGCCCCTGGTCATAGACGCCAGCG
>NW_005246303.1:0-258 GCF_000412655.1 Myotis brandtii
AGGAAAGACCATGTGCAGACACAGCAAGAAGGCAGCTCTCTGCAAACCAAGGAGAGAGTCCTCAAGAGAAACCAAACCTGTCAACACCTTGATCTCAGAATTCCTGTCTCCAGAGCTGGAAGATTAACACAGGTGCCCTGTGGTCTGTAATCAGCTTCCTGTCTCCCTTTCGTAGTTATAAGGAAAAATAAAATAATTTGTGTTCAATAAGTAGAATGTATTGAGATTAAAAGTATGCACTTTGGGGCCAAACAGACC
>NW_005246304.1:0-258 GCF_000412655.1 Myotis brandtii
TGTTAATGAAATTGTTATATTAATTTTATTTTCTATTTTTTTCTACTATTTATAGAAATACAATATTAATATTGACATTGTATCCACTGATCATGATTAATTTGCTTGTTAATTCTAGTCATATATTTTGAACTTTATGTATATTCCTATTTATATACAGCTGGATCTTGTTGGCTAATATTTTGTTGATTATTTCTGCATCTGTATTCATGAGAGATACTAGTGCATATTTTAATTTTCTTATGATTTATTTTTCTG
>NW_005246305.1:0-258 GCF_000412655.1 Myotis brandtii
AAACATATTGTCTTCTTTTTCACTTTTATATCAAAGATTTTTAAAAATAATTTTAAGACATTTTGCTCTTTCTCAGCCCTTATCAAATGAGAGAAAATTTCTTGACTTAGTTGTTGACAAAACACCAAATTCTGACATCAGTCTTTCAGTCTAATGGTGATAGTTGCCCCAATGATTTCATTAAGTTCATAGTAGTCTAGCCTCTCCTAGAATGACTCATGGAACTGGGTCTGATTTGTAGAAGGCCTTTAGGAGTAT
>NW_005246306.1:0-258 GCF_000412655.1 Myotis brandtii
CTGTCCGGGAATAGAGAAGGCAATAAGAGCACCCAAACCCCTGCCCTCAAAGAGCTTAGATTCTGGTGGAGGGAAAAAGGTAATGAACAAAAACTGTGGTGATAAGTACTGTGAAGTATGAGAAAAATAAAACGGAGTAAGGGGATAGAAAATAATTGGAGAAAAAGTGTATTCAGGAAAGGTGTCCATTAGGATATGATATGAACAGAAATCTGAATGAAATGGGGCTAGCTGGGGGTGGGAGAAGGGAGTGATCCA
>NW_005246307.1:0-258 GCF_000412655.1 Myotis brandtii
CCTACCGCCTGGTCCTCTCGCTAAGGAAGCGAACACATGCGCCTGGAAGACAGTCCGGGACCCTGAATACCATCGGGTGGAACAGAGACTCGGTCAGGCGGCAGGAAGGCCGCGTCACCCCAACACCTGCCCAAGCTGGGGGCTCCCGGCGTCCCTCCGCGACGCCTCAGGAATCCGAGCCCTGGACACCGCCCAGCCGCGCCCTGGCTGAAGGCATCTTGACGGACACTCACAGGACCCTGGGCAGCCAATCACCAC
>NW_005246308.1:0-258 GCF_000412655.1 Myotis brandtii
TGGTAGGGCACCATGATGCTATGTAAGTAAAGCCCATGACTTTGTCAGGTACTTTACTAACATCCAGGCTCCATTTCTAAGAACGGGGCCACTAGTGGTATCAGAAACTATGCTACAGAGATGGGGGCCTAAGAGATGGAAGTCAAGGTTCATGGGTGGGTCACTGAGAGGCTGGGCAGTGTGGACTGAAAGCAGGTTTCTGAAAAAGACTGAGTGGATCCGGGACAAGGTTTCTCAGTGATGAGGATGCTGCCTCAG
>NW_005246309.1:0-258 GCF_000412655.1 Myotis brandtii
CTTGTCAGGTTAGCATGTGGCCCCTTTCGTCCACATGCCTTTTTAAATATTAGCTAATGTGAGTATGAAGCCATCATGGTTATCAATGCATTTTAAAACGTTGCTTTTCATTTTTCTTATTTTAGCACTGCTATTATGTGTACTTTCTATTATCATTATAAAACAATCTGAGCACGTATCTTCAACACAGGCATATACTAGTACATGTATATAATTTATAAATGTGTCTATCTTGAGCACGTGTGCTCAAACTGTTTT
>NW_005246310.1:0-258 GCF_000412655.1 Myotis brandtii
CCTTTCCTGTGGAAACCACTATACAGGCTTGTACCCATGCTTTACCCTCACTCTTTCTGCCTCATGGCTGATCCTAGTGCTTCCAGTGTGGCCCTGCATGTGTGGCATCCCCTCCTCTTGGGTACTTGTAAGAAGCAAACTCTCTTGTCAAGGGCAGCTGTCTCCTGATCTCATGGTCTCACCATGCCTGAATAAATAATAAAACCTACATTTTAAAACTGGGAGTTATTATCAGGCCCCTCCAAATGCCCTAAAAGT
>NW_005246311.1:0-258 GCF_000412655.1 Myotis brandtii
TAATCTTATTAACCACTGTCACCCCAATAAATTTAATAAAAAGAAAAAAAGAACCACATTTTCAAAGAGCAGTAGCACACTTGGCTTGGCACTAGCAAGCTCTGCAGAGATGACACTCCATTAGTACTGTCTGACTTAATACTAAGTTTCTAATTGCAAACAAGCCTGTCTTGAGACAGGAGAAGGTTCAGAACCCTATTGAACTACCATTTCTGCCAACATGTCACTATCCTATATAATAAAAGCCTAATATGCTAA
>NW_005246312.1:0-258 GCF_000412655.1 Myotis brandtii
ACGTCCACGGTCACCACCTTGCTCACCCCTGGAGCGCAGGGCACAGACAAGAGCGGGTTAGAGAGGTGTGGGCGCGTCCGTGCGCGGCGCTGTCCCTAAGGAGGCTTTCCTGCAGGAGGCGGCGGAGGTGCTCACAGCCCATGGCAGCCCAGATCAGTGTCCTTAGAGCTTGGGCTGGCTACGTGGGTGCGGGCAGAGGGAGACCCAAACCTGGAGGAGGGGGAGGCCGTGCGGCCTCGCTGTTCACACCGGCCAGGG
>NW_005246313.1:0-258 GCF_000412655.1 Myotis brandtii
GATCAATAGCATATATTGTTGGAAAGCATGAAAAATGTTTTCAAGGGCCCAGCTGGAGTGGGTCAGCGGTTGAGCGTTGACCCATGAACCAAGAGGTCCCAAGTTCGATTCTGGGTCAGAGCACATGCCCGGGTTGAGCTCAATCCCCAATAGGTGCGTGCAGGAAGCAGTCGGTGGATGATTCTCTCTCATGGATGTTTCTGTATCGCTATCCCTCTCCTTTCCTCTCTCTCTAAAATCAATTCTTAAAAAATGCTT
>NW_005246314.1:0-258 GCF_000412655.1 Myotis brandtii
AAAAAAAGAAAAACAAGCACAAAGTGAGACTTTTCAGGTGGGACAAAATCTCTCTTGGAATCGCAAGAGGGACAGTTTTGAATTCTTACATGTCTACTGATCTGTCTGCCTGTAGCCCCCAGGTGCACAGGTTACACTAAGATGAAATAGGCTTCTTTGTCATTTGCTGTTCCAAAATGGACTGCTCCAGGCCTGCTAGGGTGCTCCTCTGTCTCTTATTAATTTCTCATCTGACAGTGAAGCTGAATGGGGTCTCAT
>NW_005246315.1:0-258 GCF_000412655.1 Myotis brandtii
GAGTTTTCTTTGCAAGCAAGCATAATGCCTCATGTATTAGAGTTCTAGGAAATCAGAGTCCTTATCAGTTTTGTTCATTACTGTCTCACTATCACCTAAAATAGTGTCTGAAAACCATAAATGCTCAATACATATTTGTTGATTGAATAATGTTGAATTACTCATTAAATTAATTGCTCATTTTTTAAAGCAATATATATGTGTGTGTGTGTATATATATATATTTATTGATTTATTTCAGAGAGGAAGGGAGAGGGA
>NW_005246316.1:0-258 GCF_000412655.1 Myotis brandtii
TGCAGGAGGCAGCTGATCGATGTTTCTCTTCATCTCTCTCCCCTCCTCTCACTCTAAAAATCAATAATGATAATTTTAAAAACCCTCATATTAGCGGACTATGGTTTACACATTATTCTCAAATCTACACAAAAGCTAAGCAAGTCCATTGCTCCTGGGACTTACCCAGAACCATGAGCAAGGAGAAAGTTCTGGCAGTGTTCAATATCACTAATCATCAGGGAAATGCAAATCCAAACCACAATAAGATGTCACCTC
>NW_005246317.1:0-258 GCF_000412655.1 Myotis brandtii
GAACCCCTTTGATTAGCCAACAGTCCCGATGTTTAGAGAGCTGTAGGATTTTTAATATCTTTATTTGAATTGCACGAAGCGGCCAAATGTCGTTTGGCCCTGGGCTGCTGTGTATACGTGTCCCGGTGCCAAGAAGCAACTGAGCTCCGCCTGGGATGCCAAGCATTCCAGACCTGTTACCTTGTAAGTGTAATATTTACCAGATTTTTGCTTCATCTGCAGATGGAGAGCAGGGCTGAGAGTGTGTGTGTGTGTGTG
>NW_005246318.1:0-258 GCF_000412655.1 Myotis brandtii
GATTCCTGGTCAGGAAACATACCTGGGTTGTGGGTTTTACCCCAGTTGGAAGGCAACCAATCAATGCATTTCTCTCACATTGATGTTTCTCTCTCACTTCTCTCCCTTCCTCTCTCTAAGCATGCTCTCAGGCAAGGACTAAAAAAAATGACATCAATATCTTATATTTCTGAGTCAAAAATTAAACTTACGTATCCATTTTGACATGAGGTGCTAAACCCTTCAACTCTACTGTTAGAGTAAATATTTATAATGCAG
>NW_005246319.1:0-258 GCF_000412655.1 Myotis brandtii
GTAAAGCAGGACTACTCCCTGCCCATTTTAAGTTGATGTTTCAAACAGTTTAATATAAAATTTCGAGATCAGTGGGATACTTACGTTGAAAGCTACAATGTCTTTAACAGGCTGAGAACGGATTTGCTCAAAACTTCTATTGGAAAGTGGTGGACTCGCAGGTGGGTATTGGCAGAGATGCCAGCTGAACTCCAGCTCTGGGGTCTGGGAACCTGGACATCCAGTTGTGGTGGAGCAATGACTGAATCGAGCAACGAA
>NW_005246320.1:0-258 GCF_000412655.1 Myotis brandtii
CCTTGAGACACTGAACCAGAGAGGCCCTGGACATGGGAATGCTAGGCACAGAGGTGGGTGTGTGGTGATAGCCTGTTTAGACAACTAGTGACTGTATGATTTTTCTATGGACTGTATGATTATCAATGGGCGTTAGCAGTTGCCCTTTCCAGCTAACTCCAAGACCCTGGCACCCAGGTTTCTCCCCCTCTGACTCTAGGCAGGAGATTGGAAGAGGGTTTTTTGAAGAAACAAATCAAGCCTACGGATTCCAAAAGA
>NW_005246321.1:0-258 GCF_000412655.1 Myotis brandtii
TTTGGACCAAGGCAGTCAGGGATAGGTCATCCCAGTGCCATAGTAATTGGGACACAGATGGTTCAATCAGAATGAAGTTTAGGACCTTTGTTTAGTGGGTATAGTTAGTGGAAGGTTCTATCTCCTTGGATGTGAACAAAAAAGCATGTAACCCTGGTTGATGCTGGTAGTCTGTATTAGTCAAGAATGCATTCAGCTAAAGGTAACCTGGTAGGGTCGCTGAAGGAGGAATGCATGAGGCCAAAGTGGTGAGGGATT
>NW_005246322.1:0-258 GCF_000412655.1 Myotis brandtii
GGGGAGGTGCTGAGGCAGCTAAAATTTGCAAAGCAGAATAATGAAGAGGAGGAGGGGGCACACAGAGAAAGAAATCCTCTTGAGTCATCTAACTCATCTCTTGCCTCTGGTCTTGCTTCTTACAATAAGTTATCTACAGTCCAGCTAGTGTGTGCAAAACTGATCACTTCACTCCTCTTTCTGACAACTATTCTCTCTTCTGAATAAAGCCCGAAGCCTTATTCTCACCAAGCAGAAGATAGCATCGTGCTGTGTGTA
>NW_005246323.1:0-258 GCF_000412655.1 Myotis brandtii
CAGTACCTATACTCTAGTTATATTCAGTGAAAAGCCACATGTATGTTACTGTATGAGTTTGTATATGCATATTGCTTTTTATATTTTCAAAGTAGAGGAGAATAAACATGTAGCTTATGTGATGTCTGCCTAACTTATGTAAGTATAATCATGAAGATATCGCATCTTTGATATCCCCTCATTGAGGAGTTACTCCTTCCTCACTTCACACTTAAGATGCCAATGTCAGAGAAGATTATAGTATCTGCTTTCATGTGT
>NW_005246324.1:0-258 GCF_000412655.1 Myotis brandtii
CAGTACCTATACTCTAGTTATATTCAGTGAAAAGCCATATGTATGTTACTGTATGAGTCTGTATATGCACATTGCTTTTTATATTTTCAAAGTAGAGGAGAGTAAACATGTAGTTTATGTGAAGTCTGCCTAACTTACATAAGTATAATCATGAAGATATCACATCTTTAATATCTCCTCATTGGGGAGTTACTCCTTCCTCACTTCACACGTGAGATGCTAATGTCAGAGAAGATTATAGTATCTGCTTTCATGTGT
>NW_005246325.1:0-258 GCF_000412655.1 Myotis brandtii
AAATATCCTTGAGTGAGGATTAACAAACAAACAAAAATAAATACATACATATATTGTAAAAGGACAGATAGATATGAATTTGGGATGACTTTTGAATGGCAGCAACTAACAGTAGGGTGCAGTAGTAGCAATTGAGACAACCCAGACCACACACAAGCTGTCATATGGGGAAATAAAATGATGGTACTAACCCACATGTGTCAAGTATTTATGTATCAGTTACTCTACCAAGCAGTTTAAATTTTTTGATTGTTTTGT
>NW_005246326.1:0-258 GCF_000412655.1 Myotis brandtii
GTGCATTCCCCAGTTGTGGGCTATATCCCCAGGAGGGGGAGTGCAGGGTGCAGCCAATTAATGTATCTCTTTCTTATCAATATGTGCTTTCTCCCTTTCCCTTCCTCTCTCTTTAAAAATCAACAAAAACATTAAAAAAAATTTGCCGAGAGAATGGTATAACCAGGAAGGACTGTTCCAGTCAAAACTATGGTACCTCTGGACTCCATTAGGATCAGGACTATGATTTATGGTACCTGGACCAACTAGTTAGGGGAA
>NW_005246327.1:0-258 GCF_000412655.1 Myotis brandtii
TTGCAAGGCTCCTTCCAGTCTGAAATTCTGAGTCTGTGAAGTGCTAGGAGTCCCACAGATTTGCTCTGTGACCTGGACAAATTGTTCCTCCTCTTAGGGCCTCGACATCCCCATCAGGAAAATGGGCCGAAGGATACCTGAGAGAGGAGAGAGGGTATGGCGGGCAAAGCACAACACTTTATTCAATACATGTTCACCGCGGGCTACGCTGCTAGGCACTAGGAATACAGCAGTGAGCAAAACAGCAAGGTCTCTGGC
>NW_005246328.1:0-258 GCF_000412655.1 Myotis brandtii
CGGGGCCGGCTCCCGGCAGGAGCTCTGACTGCCCACTCCGAGGGGCCTGGGTGTGCCCCCGGGGGACAAGGCCCCTTGTCCTGACCCGGAGCCTCTGCCCGTCCCCTGAGCCCTTGCCCCTGGCAGGTGCCCGGTGGACATCATGGGGGGTGGCCGGAGCCTGCCTCGGAATGGCTGCACGGAGGGCAGGTGTCTAAAACACGCCCAGGCCCTGGCTGGCTTTGCTCAGTGGACAGAGCATCGGCCTGTGGACCGAAG
>NW_005246329.1:0-258 GCF_000412655.1 Myotis brandtii
AAAGAGAAACCTGTACCCCCATGGCTCTCTGCCACTGACACAGGTTTTGAGACCAGGAGTGGTCTGAATCGTGATTTCTGAAAAGTGCCTCTGATATTGGTTGTCTTTTAAAACCAAGTCTTGTGTTGTTAGCAAGTACTCGTAGAAACAGACTTGGCAGTCGAAGTAGATGGACAAATTTGAGTCTTCTAGGCCTCATTTTCTTGCAGAGGGCAGGGTAGAAACCTGAACTTTTCATCTTCTTTTGTGAGTTGCCCC
>NW_005246330.1:0-258 GCF_000412655.1 Myotis brandtii
GGTCCGCCAGGTGGGCAGTCTCCCTTCACTCCCTTCCGGCGTAGGCTGCCCTCCAGCAAGCCTTCCCTGGGCCCATCTACAGGGCGGGGCGAACGTAGGTGTACAGTTGTGAGTGCGCGCAACGGAATTTACTCTTGTTTATTGTTTATTAATCATTGTACTGTTTTCCATACGAACACCTGTGAACCTACTTTGACCCCACCCTGCGTGTACCCCATCAATGGGCACTTTGTGAAGGGTCCGAATTCAAGGCATCTC
>NW_005246331.1:0-258 GCF_000412655.1 Myotis brandtii
TTTATCCACATTGTCATAAAAATGATTCAGAATAAATCAAAGTAGGAATTATTTTAAAGAACGGTAGGAAGAACCTTCTTATATGCCAACTGTGTTTATCAGAGATGTACCTCCATTCAGGAATTGTCTGCAAGACAATATTGTTACTCCCGAAGGGATACCATCAAATAGTACCAGATATTGTATTACATTAATATAAATTGATATCAAATTAGAAGGAACTTATGTTTCTTGAGTGTTTACATTGTGTGGTATGTG
>NW_005246332.1:0-258 GCF_000412655.1 Myotis brandtii
ATCTCAGCAACCAGTGGGCTCTTCCCCCAAAGCATCCTCCAAAACCGGCAGGCAGGACTAGGCTCTCCTGTGCAGCACAGCACTTTATTCCTGCCTCCGCTGTGGAACTCCTCACAGGCCATACACATCCATCTCCATTAGCGGCCTTTCGGGAGACGCTGCCTTCTGTTACCTTTGGGTTGTCAATGCCTAGAACGGGGCCTGGCACGCAGCCGGCAGTGAAGAATGTTAAATGAATAAAACAGTACAACGACGAAA
>NW_005246333.1:0-258 GCF_000412655.1 Myotis brandtii
AAAAATCAATAAAATATATTTAAAAAAAAGAATAATTAAAAAAAGAAATTGATGGCATTTTTAAACACCAATAATAATCTCTCTGAAAGAGGAACTAAAAAATAAAATCTCTTTTATCACTGCAACAACAACAAAAAATAAGATACCCAGGAATAAACTTAACTAACGAGGTAAAATACCTGTACTTGGAAAACTATGGGACTTTGGAAAAAGAAATAGAAGAAAATACAAACAAGTGGAAGCATATACCATGTTCAT
>NW_005246334.1:0-258 GCF_000412655.1 Myotis brandtii
AAAACAGAAACTTTGGGATTGAGACCCAGGAATATGTGGTTTTTATGCACACTAAAATTTGAAAAGCAATGTCCTAAAATGTAGGTAAAAACATCAACTTTGTACTCCAGCCTGGATTTGAACACCAGCTCTGCCCCCTACTAGCCAGAATCCTTGATAAGTTCTTTAACCCGTCTTAGTTTCTATTTCTTCACCCCTAAGTGAAATATCAATAAATTATCTCACAGGGTTTTGGGGGGATAAAATAAAATAACATGT
>NW_005246335.1:0-258 GCF_000412655.1 Myotis brandtii
GTGGCTCTCAGCTGGGATGTGACCGTTGGCGGGAGTGAGCCTGGGTGTGGCTGGTCCCTGGGAGTGGCTCTGCCCTTCTCTGAGCCTCCGCCTCCTCCCGTGCAAAGTCGGGGCCCCAATGCCTGTTCTGCCCCCCACAGCTGCCCAAGGACTAGGGAGGGGTGCCTGGGGGTCATTCTGCTGCCAGAGTCAGGCCGAGGTGCGAGTGGTGCCCTGAGCCCCGCAGACGGGGCGGTGCACACCGGGCCCAGTGCTCCC
>NW_005246336.1:0-258 GCF_000412655.1 Myotis brandtii
TATT
The DNA here is from genome assembly GCF_000412655.1 of Myotis brandtii. Taxonomy (NCBI): domain Eukaryota; kingdom Metazoa; phylum Chordata; class Mammalia; order Chiroptera; family Vespertilionidae; genus Myotis; species Myotis brandtii. Next base: position 5 of record NW_005246336.1, read on the forward strand.
TAATCATGTCAGATGTGGCTCAGAATGGGGTGATGTGGTTTTGACAAGAGCAGTTTAGTAGAAAGGGAATCCCTCATTCTGTGATAGCATAAATGTTTTTGTTAATCAGACATAATAGTTAAGCTACCATGCATTATATTTATATATATACTAGTGTCCCAGTGCACGATTCGTGCACATTGAAAGGAAATTTATTACAAGAAATATTTTAATATCTCTATTTGCCCTTTATAATAGAAGTGTCAACCAAATTC
>NW_005246337.1:0-258 GCF_000412655.1 Myotis brandtii
GGCTGTCCCCAAGGCGGGTGCAGGTGGCCCTGGGACTCTCCCATGGACCATCTCCCAGGTACCGACCCAGCGCTCCGCACAGGCGCTCCGTGGAGAGGAGCCGGCTTCTCAGGGGAGCCTCTGCGCCCCCACTTCAGCCGGTGTCCCAGCTTTAAGAAATCTCTGCCGCTGTTCAAACCAGTTACCCGAGGCTGAACTCCACCAGGCCCCAGGTTCGTGGCTAGCCCTGGCTTGGTCTGTGCCGTGCAGACCATAGTG
>NW_005246338.1:0-258 GCF_000412655.1 Myotis brandtii
TTTGCATATTACCTCTTTATTATATAGGATAAAAGCACCCTTACATATTTCTTAAAAGGAAAATTGGGTTCAGCTGCGCCTCACTGGAAGGAACTGGGAACTGAACTGCCTCTCTCGGTGTCCACCCCTTTAATTTCTCTATGGAGTAGCTGCCTTTCACTTATAATTTACTCATCACTCTATCTCATCTTCAATTCGGTTTGCATCTACTTTTGGTCAGGACTGACTACCATACCTTGGCATGACCTTAGTTCTTCC
>NW_005246339.1:0-258 GCF_000412655.1 Myotis brandtii
CTTTATGGAAAGGGTCTTACAAATATTCAAATTCAGTGTGTGTCTATTCTGTTGACCCTAAAGACACGAAATAAAATTTATTCTGAGCGTTCCATCAGCAGTGAAAATAATCACAAAACCAAAAATAATTCATCGAAATGTCCGCCTTGTCCATTAATTGGTTTGAGGTCCAAAACAGTTCTTTTTTTTAAATTGATCATTTTTTAAAATATATATTTATTTTTGATTTCAGAGAGGAAGGGTGAGGGAGAGAGATAG
>NW_005246340.1:0-258 GCF_000412655.1 Myotis brandtii
CCCACTGCCAGACCGGCTGTGACCAAAAAGACAAGAAGTGACAAGTGCTGGTGAGGAAGTGGAGAAACGGGAACCCTTGTGCACCTTTGGTAGGATTGTAAATTGGTGCAATTTACAGACTCTTAATTTAAGAGTTTAAGGGTGCTTAAATGGTATCAGGTTGGTTTAACAAAACTGGCATCAGAAACTAGTGGCATAACACCTAGGCCCCGCCATCACGTGACAACACTGCGGTTGTGGGACTTGCGGTTTCCGCGC
>NW_005246341.1:0-258 GCF_000412655.1 Myotis brandtii
GTGCACCTTCAGGGGTCACTGTGCCCTTTTGTGTGTATTTTAAGCATGTGACGGCATGATACCTGCTGGCTTTGTGCAATCCTGGCCACACACGTTACCTACGCAGATCGAAAACTCCACCCCCCAGTCCCGTGTCTTCACTAACCCCCCTGTGCCTTATTAAAACAACCCGTTTCCTTGCAGGGATGGAAATAAGACTCCAATACAGTCTCTGATATTTCTGCAACTCACCCCAGCCTGGGAAGTGGAGACCATGCC
>NW_005246342.1:0-258 GCF_000412655.1 Myotis brandtii
GGTACCCTACATTACCCTCGTTCAAAACTACTGATCTAGAGCAGTGCTTCTCAACCAAGGGTGATTTCATTCCCCAGGCAATGTCAGGAAACATTTTAGCTTGTCACAGGTTGGAAGTTATTACTGGTATCTAGTGAGCAGAGGGCAGGGATGCTGCTATATATCCTACAATGCACAAGACAACTACACAGAATTATCTAGTTCAAAATGTCAACAATGTGGAGGCTGAGAAATCTTGCTCTAGAGCAGGGGTGGGGA
>NW_005246343.1:0-258 GCF_000412655.1 Myotis brandtii
GGGGAAGGCGGCAGGGAGGGGGCCTGGCCCCAGGGCCTCCTGGTGGGATCGGCCTTCAGGAGGCAGCCTGGGCATCACAGCCACGGCCACGGCCACGGCATAGCAGCCGCTGGTCATCCTGCCCCCTTTCTCGGGACAGGCTTCCTGGGCCAGGCCGGGCACGTCTCTCCCCTCAAGCACCTGTGGGCCCGGTCTCTTCCTTCCCACGCCTGCTCGGGCAGAAGCAGGCGCATCCTTACCAGACCCACTGCTGCCTTC
>NW_005246344.1:0-258 GCF_000412655.1 Myotis brandtii
AGAGAGGATCTGGACGATGGGGGCGGTGCCAAGGCCCCAGCAGAGCTCTGAGGAGGTCGGACCTGCTTCAAAGAGAAAGTGGGCGGTGCCAGCCCAGGAGTTGACCTGCGCCCCTCCCCGCCGGTCACTGGACTTCTGTGCGTCTCTCCTGCATGAGGCCGTCGGGCCTGCCGGGCCCCAACCGTGCATCTCAACATCAGGATCAATGGCTGCACCGACCGCCCGCCATCCCTGCCTCCACTGTCCACAGCTGCCAGC
>NW_005246345.1:0-258 GCF_000412655.1 Myotis brandtii
TCAGTCCGCAGGCCGATGCTCTATCCACTGAGCGAAATCGGCTAGGGCAAAGGTAATTTATTTATGGAACTAGGAGAAGATGTGTGGCAGGATTGCAGATCTCTGCTAATAAGAAGAGCTAACATTTCTTGGTTGTGTAGGGTGAGCCTGCCTCTGGTCAAAGCGCTTTAAGAGATTAGGAGGTGTGGGCGGCTCAGAGTCTGGGCTGAGGTGAAGAGAGAACAGCTTCTCCACATGTCCTCTGGAGTTTTCCCTGAC
>NW_005246346.1:0-258 GCF_000412655.1 Myotis brandtii
CCGCCCCCAACAAGCAGGGCTCTGAGATCCGGTTGGCCACGCCCCAGAATGTGGCCACGCCCATTGGCAGGTGGCAGGCCGCGCCCCAGGAGTGAGAAAGGCACCCGCAGTGGGGCGCGAAGTCGTCCCGCAGGCGCGTCCTAATGCCCGGCCCAACCCCTTGGTTTCCACTCGACCACAGCACCCTTCACCTCCAGCCCCAAGCCGGGCTCAGCCCCCCTACTCTCCCCACCGCCCCTAAATCCCACAAGCCTCGCT
>NW_005246347.1:0-258 GCF_000412655.1 Myotis brandtii
AAAAGGCTAGAAAACCTAATGCTTGGACTGGGATCTTGAAGTACCACCTGCTAAGCCAGCCTGTTCATGTGGATCATTCCCTGTATCTGGGTTAGAAACAGGTCTAAGATTTGGAGCATAGCAGGGAAGGGCTGACTATTTCCTTTTTTACCTAAGCTCATGTTCAAATTTCAGAAATTACCTTGGTGATGGCATGTAAAGAGTTAGTCCATGGAGAAGCAAAGGCAAGAGCAGGAGAAGCAGTGGAAGGAAGCATGA
>NW_005246348.1:0-258 GCF_000412655.1 Myotis brandtii
TGGGCCAACATTCTACCCACTGAGCCAAAACAGCTAGAGCTCTATTCTTTTTTACGAAGAGTGGAAATCCCTCTTACAATGTTTGCTAAGCTTTCAGTGCAATATCTTGAAATCTTGGTGCTGGAGAAACTAGTGGAACAGTCCTGGGTTTCTGTTTCTTTGTCTTTTTGTTTTACTCCTCACCTGAGGATATTTTTTAAAAATATAATTTTATTGATTTTAGAGAAGAAGGGAGATAGAAACATCAATGATGAGAGA
>NW_005246349.1:0-258 GCF_000412655.1 Myotis brandtii
AAAAAACCATCATTTGGAGGAACAAGGTAACCATATGCTTGTAAACTTGGACTCATAAGTCCACCTACTGCCTGGATGAAAATTCTTTCAGTGCCATGATAGGCCCATGGTTATATGCTCTATGTTTCATTTTGTTAGCATCTTTAGGATTTCTGGCAGGGTTGGCCATGGCCTACCATGTGAACCTGCTCATTCCAACCTACTTTCTCTCTTTAATTGATCTCATTCATTACTATGGTTGTGAATCTTAGGCTATGA
>NW_005246350.1:0-258 GCF_000412655.1 Myotis brandtii
ATTCACAAGAAAAGGAAAGAGAAAAAGAAGGAATTCAGGGCAGAGAAATTTCTTCTAGGATTTTATATAAGAACAAAAGAACTAGTATCTCAAATATATATGTGTGTGTGTATGTGTATTCATTTATTATTGTTGACCCTTATTTTATTTATAGTTTTCTATCTACCTATAAAGCTTCTTGGAAAAGAATACAATTTAAACATCACAACATAAGCAATATATTATTTATTCTAATTAGAAGAAAAGTTATATATAATA
>NW_005246351.1:0-258 GCF_000412655.1 Myotis brandtii
GCTGCCCGGGGAAGAGGAAACCCGCGGTGTGGGTGCCGCGGAGAGACGGGTGGGCAGTGAGAAAGTCGGAGTCAGCACAACAGGCTCCTCTGCCCGCTAACACCCGGAACATTCACACGTGTTCCCTTTGGAACCTGCGGGGGAACTCCCGGTTTCTTGGAAGGACGGGCTTGTTTGTGTAGCTAGGATGCTGGACTGGTCTCTGAGGACACGCCCCGTCGGGGGCTGGGGCAGGGGGCTCGCTCTGGGCTCAGAGTG
>NW_005246352.1:0-258 GCF_000412655.1 Myotis brandtii
GAGGGTCCCCTCTCCTACCTGACCCATCCCCTCCATGGAGTGTCCCCTCTCCTTCTTGTCCTGCACCCTCCATGGAGGGTCCCGTAACCCCCTATCCTGTCCCCTCCATGGAGATCCCTGCCCCCCTGCCCTGCCCCCTCCATGGAGGGTCCCCTGTCCCCCCTGCCCTGACCCTCCATGGAGGGTTCCATGTCCTCCCTGCCCTTCCCCATCCATGGAGGTTCCCTGTCCCCCTATCCTGTCCCCTCCATGGAGGGT
>NW_005246353.1:0-258 GCF_000412655.1 Myotis brandtii
CTTGACCAGGAATCAAACCCATGACCCTCAGTCCACGGGCGAATGCTCCAATCCCTGAGCCAAACTGGTAAAATGGTTTTTTAAAAAAAGCCATTGTGCACCATAGAAATGTTAACATTCCTGTGTATATCCTGTCAGTCATTTTCCCCAAACATACAGGCATGCGGTTTTCCTTTCCTGCACAACATTGGATATATTTTTGAAATTAAAAAGTATTCAAGTAAACGGAAAGGCCTGAGAAGAACGCAGACAAGCTTT
>NW_005246354.1:0-258 GCF_000412655.1 Myotis brandtii
AATGTTTCTCTCTCACATCGATATTTCTCTCTCTCTCCTTCCCTCTCTCTCCTTACCCCCCTCCCTCCCTCCTTTCCACTATCTCTCAGATGAGGATTAACCAAAAATAATAATTTTTTTTAAATCACAAAGAATATTACTGATGACAGGTGGACACATGGAAAGGTGTCCAGTATCATTGATCACGGCTTAATGAAAATTAAACCACACAACATGACTACATACTTCTCAAAATATTAAATTAAAAAACAAGTCCTT
>NW_005246355.1:0-258 GCF_000412655.1 Myotis brandtii
CTTGTGAGCAAAAGAGCTATTTTCCTATTACAAGTTTTAAGAACTGACTATAGTTTTATATTATTTACCATGGAGAAATATGCATCTGAATATCATTCCCTTGAGCTAAAGCAAGTTTTTATTCATTTAAAAATCAATTGATTTATTTAGAGAGAGAGCAGGAGGAACAGAGAGAGATGGAAACATCGATGAGAGTGAAATCGATCAGTAGCCCTCTGCGTGCCCCTTACGCAGAATCGAATTCATAATCTGGGCATG
>NW_005246356.1:0-258 GCF_000412655.1 Myotis brandtii
CTCAGCTCCAGGGATGGAGGATGGGAACAGTGTCAGGAGCTGCCCTCTGACCCTCCAGGCCTCTCGGGGTTTGCAGGATACAGCCCCCACTCCTTAGCCCCTCACCACAGACCCTAGAAATCTCACCACCCAGCCTTCCTCCCCAAATACTCTATGCCTAGCCATGCAGAACTTCTCAGCAATTCTCTATCGTCTACTTTCCTGTTCCTGTGCTTGTGAATATTCCCTCCTGTTTATTCTTCTGGGATTGGACTTTTG
>NW_005246357.1:0-258 GCF_000412655.1 Myotis brandtii
AGTGATCTCCTTTTGCTATTGTTATGACGGGTAAGTCAGTTTTATTGTAGCATTCATTATAAGAAAGCCCACTTACCCTCCACTATAAGCCACATTTTTCACGGTCAGTAATAAAGATGATATTTCGGTGCCCCATCTGCCTTTCTCAATTGGTTCAGAATTCAGGTGGGGAAGAGCAGTGATATCTATTGTGTCACTGTAAATCCCATTAAATGATCATTATTGTATCCTTGGGACTCTTTCGCAGAAAATAATTTT
>NW_005246358.1:0-258 GCF_000412655.1 Myotis brandtii
ATGTTGGAATTGGGAGCTGGAGAGCTCAGCACAGATTTGCAGAACTTCAGAGCTCAGAGCTCATCATTCTAGGTAAACTGAGGACGCAGAGCCAGGAGGAGAGAATCTGGAGACGACCTTTTCCCCTAGCAGAATCCTAGGGACAAGGACATGAGGAAAATGTCACCTTTGTCCTTTATTCAGGGTTTCCATTGATATCTGCTGACATATTCTTCTCAGTGAAAGTCCTTTGTTCCTGGAAATCTCAAAGTATTTGCC
>NW_005246359.1:0-258 GCF_000412655.1 Myotis brandtii
CAAGGTTATGGAGAAAGGAGAAACTCTCATATGTTGCTAGTAAGAGAAAGTCAAGTCTTTCTGAAGGGCAATTGGACAATACAATCAAAATGTTGTAACATTCATCCCTTTTGGTTTAGCAATTCTACTTTAGGAAATTGTCCTAAACAAATAATCATGGAAAGGAGAATGATACATGGGCTTAATGACAATAATAGCTACTACAGCATTGTTTTAAAGTATCAGAGTGATTTTCTAGGACAGCATTACAGTATGGAC
>NW_005246360.1:0-258 GCF_000412655.1 Myotis brandtii
GTCTCTGTGACAAATTCTGATAAATGATATTACTATCGCAAAGACATTTCTAATTGAAGATAAATTTGTTAGAGAATTTTTCCTTCAAATGTATTTGTCATGTGTTTTCTCCATTCCCAATAAAAATGTGTGAAAGTGCCTGTTTTCTACTTGTTGCTAGTTTTTACTCTCTTTTGCTTTCTTTCAGTGGGGATTCTTTGTTATTTCAATTGCATTCTTTCTTGTTTGATTATAAGTGAAGTTCAATATGTTCCATAG
>NW_005246361.1:0-258 GCF_000412655.1 Myotis brandtii
TGTTTTTCTTTTTAAAGTTATTTCAACTATTCTTTTCATATGTATATTTAAATTAGCTTGTTGATATTTACAAAAATACTAATAAAATTTTACAATGATAGATCAGTTTGGTAAGATTTGATATCTTAATATTGTTATTTAAAGAGCATAAATATGGTATATCTATTTTAAGCCTTGATTTTTCCATAAAAGGTTTATAGATTTTAATCATAAAAATCCTTTAAACATTTTGTTACATTCACACTCAATGATTTTTTT
>NW_005246362.1:0-258 GCF_000412655.1 Myotis brandtii
TCAAATTTCATGAGGACAAGAACCCACGGGAAGAAAAATCTGCACCCCGAGCCCCACATTTCACAGCTTATAACTCATACGCCACAATGTTCATTGCTCCCTATTGTTCCTTTCGAACGTATTTTTCCACCTCATTGTTAAAAATCCTTTTCATATAAGGTTCATGCCAGCCAGCTTTATCATTCTCTGCTCTTCAATGTAGGAAAGTGATATTATAAAACACTAGTTCTTATAGGTGGCATTATATGAAAAAAAAAA
>NW_005246363.1:0-258 GCF_000412655.1 Myotis brandtii
GTGCAGAGCCCTCCGCTCCCCGCCCCGCCCAAACCTGGAGGGGGATTGAGTGTCACTCCAGAACACGCTGGGGTGTTTGCCCTCAGGCTCGTTGTCCCTACCGTTTTTTTTGCAGGGCTCCGCACTGCCCAACGGAGAGGGTGGGTGTTTATCTGTCCCCGAGAGAGTTAACATCAGGTAAAACCCTGTGGTCACTTCCCGCCAGGCCCACGGTGGCCTTTGGTTGTAAATCACTCTGAAGCCTATTTCACGCGTTCC
>NW_005246364.1:0-258 GCF_000412655.1 Myotis brandtii
TTGACCAGGAATCAAACTGTGACCTCCTGGTTCATGACTTGGGAAGTCATGAACCAGCTCTAGAGAGTCTGGGACAGACCGGACAGTCCCCAAGCCCAGTATGGCGGGGACAAATTTACTTAACCACTGATCCACACCGGCCTGGCCCTATATATACATCGTTTAGCATCATGTATATATACTATATATACAATTTTTTTTTAAATCTAGACTTTTTAAAAATTATTTTTCTTTAAACAATTGCCAAGACCGGAATCA
>NW_005246365.1:0-258 GCF_000412655.1 Myotis brandtii
AAATAAATAAATAAATAAATAAATAAAAATAAATGTCATGGTCAAGGAAGAGCTAGCTTGGTTGGAGCCAAAGATGAATAGTGATAGAAAATACAGGTGTAAGAGTAAGTTTTACAAAGATTGTGAAGAGTTTTTTAAGTTTTGTTTTTCCCAAATATTTGTCATCTAGTAGATTTTCTTTAAATGTTGGTTGTATGAATTTGTATTTAATATCTTTAGAGTTTGGTCTTTGTCTTATAGGTAGTGAAGCTAGTGGTA
>NW_005246366.1:0-258 GCF_000412655.1 Myotis brandtii
ATGGCAACGCTCACCTGCTGCCGGGTGAAAGGTCGACCGCCCCTGCGCCGCATCGACCACAACCTCGGGGGGCTCTGACCTTGGAGCTCAGCTGCCCCCACCTGTACGATGAACCCTGGGCTGCTGTGTGTCCCCCGAAACCCGCCCTCCTCAGCCAGTGGAAGAGGTCCCCTCAGGAGCCCAGCCCGTCGTCGTGAGCAGGGGCGGTGAGAAGGGGAACCGGGCCTCCTGAGCTCCTTCCGGCCCCCCCTCCCAGGC
>NW_005246367.1:0-258 GCF_000412655.1 Myotis brandtii
GTCAACCTGGGACAGTTGGTCACCAGTCTAAGTGGAGAATAACTTGGTGGGCAGGCATCTTCCCCTACTTTGAAGCTGAGAGCAGCTGACTCAGGGGACCAGGGACTACCTGCCAGTCAGCAGGTGGCAGGGCAGAGTGTGAACCCAGCTGTGCAGGAGACCACAGCCCTTGCCAAGCAGATGTGTCTGAGCACCGTTTTCTAAAGCTCAGAGGTCACCAATCCCAGCTACCTGCTGGAATCACCTGGACACATTAAA
>NW_005246368.1:0-258 GCF_000412655.1 Myotis brandtii
TTCCTACAGGGCCACCAGCTTCCTCTCTCCCACCCTTGCCTAGTGGTACATCTACAAATTCCCACAGACTCCAAGGTCACTGGGTGCTGGGCAGTTGGCATTACCCAGCAACTGCAAACATCAGGTACCCTGAATCCCATCTGCCTGGTGCCCAGGAGCCTGCTAGTACCCCCTTGACAAGGGTGCTTTCCTACAGTTGCCTGTAAAAGGGAGACCCTTCCTGAGGGCGGGGGTCCCTCCACTGGAACCAGACTCACA
>NW_005246369.1:0-258 GCF_000412655.1 Myotis brandtii
CTGGCTTCAGAGGTTAAAAAGGAAGGGGGTTGGAGGTGCAAGGGATAGGGTGGACCAGATTTGCTACAGATAAGAAATTGTTCACTTATAAAATGTAATAGTTCAGTGTATAACCAGCCCATTATATTCCGGGTATTTTATTATAATGTCTCCCCACATCAGTGATGAAAAAACCAAGACCTGGAGAGGGTTGGGAACTTTTTCAAGTTAAATGCAACCAAAAAGTGTTAGAGCTAAACCACAAACCCAAAGCTCTGG
>NW_005246370.1:0-258 GCF_000412655.1 Myotis brandtii
CACTCACACAGCCACACGGAGCGGCCCCGAGGGTGTGACCCCTGAGGGTGTGGCCCCTGAGGGTGAGGCCCCCGAGGGTGTGGCCCCCTGAGGGCTGCCTTCGCTCGGGTCAGGTTGTAATCAGCTTGTGCGGCCACAAAGCTCCTTATTTATCTTGTGCTCCTCACGGTTGGTGGCTGAGCCGTTGTCGGTGGCTCGAGGGTTGGCGGTGGTTTCCTTCGGACGCCGTGGCTCTGGGCAGAGAACACTTCCCTCTTT
>NW_005246371.1:0-258 GCF_000412655.1 Myotis brandtii
CCCACTCCCCCTTCCCACCCCGGTCCAGGTCAGTTCTGCAGTTTTACCACCAACACTGTGTTTATTCCTGCTCGATAATTTCAAATCAGAAAGTCCCCCGCTCTCCCCCAAGGCCCACACCCACTGCCACTGGGGTCCCCCACTTTGCTAACAAACGTCAATGGGGACACTGCGGAACGGCGTGTCCTCATTCTCTCACCACACTCAGCACCGTGTGTCGGAAGCTGTAGAGCGGAGACGCGCCTCTCTGTGCTGGTG
>NW_005246372.1:0-258 GCF_000412655.1 Myotis brandtii
ACAGAAATAAAAATTTTCAAGAAAATATTAGCAAACTGAATCCAGAAATACATAAAAAAGATAATTTACCATGATAAAGTGGAGTGTGCCCTGATAATGCAAGACTGGTTCAACATTTCAAAAATCAATCCATGTAATACTAACCAATTAAAGAAGAAAAACCAAATGGTCACATAAATAGATGCAGAAAAAACATCTGACAAAATTCAATATCCATTCAGGATAAGCATTTTCAAGAAACAAGTACAGTAGGTCCTT
>NW_005246373.1:0-258 GCF_000412655.1 Myotis brandtii
GATACTCTGAGACAGGCTAGGGATGCCATCTGGGGGTATAAACTGCTCCCCCTGGAAAACTGGAAGAGCTCGTTATGGCTGAGAGAGCCATGGGTGGCAAGAGGGCTGGAGAGGTGGTTCTTGGTCACCACAGTTACCAGAGTCAGGGCGCAGCGCTCAGGATTCTGCTATGGGCTCTTATCCAATCTGGATACAATAAAGAAACAGCAAACAGTAAACAGCAGCTGGGAAAATGTGTGCAAAGTTGTTGGTTTTTTT
>NW_005246374.1:0-258 GCF_000412655.1 Myotis brandtii
CTCTACCCCCACCCCCGCCTTGTCCACAGCCAGTCAGCACTGAGATCTCTGGATTTCCACCTCTGTTCCCACTGCCTTGGTCCCAGTCCCCTGCCCATCCTGCCCAAGACACTCACAGACACAGCCTGTCCCACCCCTCAATTTCAGTCCACCCTGAAGGACAGGCCTCGAGCCAGGATCTGTGGCAATGGAGGAGGAAGGCAGACCCTCGGGGAATCGGCCTGGGGAGGAGTGGCTGACAGACGGTGACAGGTGCAG
>NW_005246375.1:0-258 GCF_000412655.1 Myotis brandtii
GGTGCCCCCAGAAGGTCCGACTACTGTCCCCTCCCACTGGGTGGATGAGGCCGGGGCTCCCGCCCAGTGCACGGAACCCTGACTGTACAGATGAGGAAAAGAGGCCCAGATCAGCTGGGTCTTGGCCCAAGATTCATGACAAAACCAGGTGGGAACCACAGATAACACTTCCCCGGAAACAAGAGAAGGTGGACCCAGAACCAGAAGACACCCAGCTGCCTGGCGGAGACACCCATCCCACCCCCCAATCCCGGCCTC
>NW_005246376.1:0-258 GCF_000412655.1 Myotis brandtii
CTCACGGAACAAGTTTATATTAAAGGGAAAGAAAGAGGAGAGGAAGGGAGAGGGGGGAGGGATATTAAGAAGTAAACCAAAAAAAAGAAACCTCTGAAAATTCGTTGACTACGATTTCAAAATGAGCTTCCCAGATCAACATGGTTGGTAGAGCAGTTAATGGAAGAGGAGTTTCCATGATCAGATCAAAGGAAGAGCTCCCATATCCTCAATGGCCCGGCCACATCCGTTGGGTACCGCATTTTAAGAACCTTGTCA
>NW_005246377.1:0-258 GCF_000412655.1 Myotis brandtii
ATGTACTATTCACAAACCTACTCATAACACAGGTGGTGCATTTTGAAAGATTGTTCAGACAATTAACATGCAGCTGCACCTCCTCCATCAATATTATTTTGACTCCAACTCAGCCCTTCTCCTCAGTTCATAGAGAGACCAAACTTAACAGTGTTTCTACATAAAATAAAAAGTCCATATCAAAGCACAAGCACCACTGCATGGCTAACAAACCTTTCTCGCAAAGGTCTTTGCATGCTGCATTCATCCTGGGGGAAA
>NW_005246378.1:0-258 GCF_000412655.1 Myotis brandtii
CTGAAACTAATATAATATTGTATGTCAACTGTAATCGGAAAATAATTTAATTAAAAAATAAAATACCATTCAAAATAGACAGAGTAAAGAGTAGAGTTTACTTCCACAAATGAAAATCAGTGCCTTTCTCTTCAGAAGGATAGCTTTGATAAGATGAGAGTATTGCACTAAAACACCATAGCATTGGCAAACTACTACATGACTTGTGTTACAAATTCTCAAGCACCAAGTCCAATGAAAACTCTGAGAATTATGTCA
>NW_005246379.1:0-258 GCF_000412655.1 Myotis brandtii
CCCTTCCCCGCCGCCTCCACACCCTCGCCCCCGGCGCACCTTTCCGCTTCTGCCTCATCGCTCCGCCGTCGCCGCTGCAGCCTCCACGATAATGTGGCTACCAGCTCGGACCTCGGGGAAAGTTGACAGCCACAAAGCAGCCCCGCCTGTCGTAAAATGAAAGTCAATATATCGTAAAGCTGTTCCCAGACGGCGGTGCGCGCCAGGCCGGCCCCGCCCCTCGCGGAGCGCCTAGCGGAGCCGAGGAGGCGGGGAAGC
>NW_005246380.1:0-258 GCF_000412655.1 Myotis brandtii
AAAAAAAAAATAGACCACACTATTTAGAAGCATATGCAAAACATAGTGGGCATTTTATAAGGTGCCTGCCTGTGGAAAGCAGTGGTTCTTGACCTTGGCTGCTGACTTAGCATCCTCCAGAGAACTTTTCATCCTCCCAAAGCCCATTCCATTTACATCAGGTGATTCCTAGGTACAGCCAGCATGAGAAGCAATGTGCTAAAGAAACACCTGAAATCAGCACAGGGACTCTCCCACAGTTTTAAACCAAACATCCTA
>NW_005246381.1:0-258 GCF_000412655.1 Myotis brandtii
CGCTCTATCCACTGAGCCAAACCGGTCAGGGCGAGAACTTCCTTTCTTATCCTGGGTGCCTAGATGTGGGGAGCGAGGGGAAGCAGGGGGGGTGGGGCTTAAAAGATGATAGCAGTTTTACATCAAAAAACCAGTCAGGTTCTGTTACGGAGGAGATGCAGATTTTACTCAGTTTAACGGTTAAGAAAATGTAATGATAGAGGCAGTGAACCAAGAGGAAGAAATATTAACTGAAGCAGGTTGAAATCCTACTGGATT
>NW_005246382.1:0-258 GCF_000412655.1 Myotis brandtii
GATGCTCTATCCACTGAGCCACACCGGTTAGGGCGATGGTACTCTTTCAAACCGATATTTCCCTCTTTATCTCACTCTCTCCCTTCCTCCTTCTCTCAAATCAATAGGAGCAAGTCCTTGGGGGAGGATTGATAAAATAAGGAAGAGGATTTGAGGTGGAACAGACCGGATTCCCTTGATTACAACCCCTGGCTCCCGGCACCCAGAGGGTGGAGACCAGAGAGGCTGGCCCAGCTCCCACAATAACACAGGGCGGCC
>NW_005246383.1:0-258 GCF_000412655.1 Myotis brandtii
CCAACCTGAGACCTTTCCTTGGGCGGCTGGCACTCTAATCACTGAGAACCGGCCGGGGCCTTATTTTTTTAGAACAGTGCTGACAGCAGCAACGGCAACGTTTGCACGTGGCTGTGAGAGTGTAAATGGAAAAGCATTTGCTGCTCATGCTATAAAGTTGCACATGCACCTCCTCTGAGAACCGCCCCTCTCCTACACGTGTGTCCCAGGGGCCTCTGACATGTGCTCAGAGGACACATGCAAATTCACACACACTGT
>NW_005246384.1:0-258 GCF_000412655.1 Myotis brandtii
GTGCCCATCTGAGAGGGACCCAGGAGCTACATGCCTTCTGCGAAGTGACTGTCTCCAGGTGACAAGCCTGGCCCACAGCAAAATTGCTATGTTAGAAAGGCAGTGCCCAGCACCACCACTTCCTGCTTCCCTCCTGACCGGTACCCTCCAGACTCCAGACCCCACGCTCCTCCAGGCTCCCAGGACTGCTGCCAAACCCCCCACCCTCGTTAGATTGACAACTAAACTAATCGTGATCAGGGCAATGGGGACTTCAGA
>NW_005246385.1:0-258 GCF_000412655.1 Myotis brandtii
TCCTATTCTCTATGTTCTGCAAATTCTTGAAAAGAATATGTATTCTGTTGTTTTGGAGTGGTGTTCTCTAGTATATATGTTAATTAGGACTTGTTAGTTGATTATGCTGTTGAGTTCTACATTCTGATGATTTCCTATCAATTGTTCCTTTAGTTGTTGAGAGAGGGTTGTGGAAACCTGCAACTATAATGGTAGCAGCATCTATTTCTCCTCTGACTGATAGCAAGCTTTGCTTCATATATTTTGCAGCTCTGCTGT
>NW_005246386.1:0-258 GCF_000412655.1 Myotis brandtii
TCATGACCAACATCAAGACCAGATGCAATGACTAGTGACCCCCTATCCTAGCTCCCAACCAAACAAGCAGTAGAGATCACAATCCTGAAAGGGCACACCTTAAAACTGATGAATCATCTCTTGAGATCCTCTCCTGAAACCTCCCCTAAAATTCTGGCCTTTATAAAATAGATAAAAATCCTAAGGCAAAAGGCCCAATGCATGTTTTCTCTCTCCCGTCCCCTCTGTTTCTCTCTCTCGTTTCCCACACCCTCCCCT
>NW_005246387.1:0-258 GCF_000412655.1 Myotis brandtii
CCCACCTTGCCAGGCCCTGATTTCAGATTCTGGCCTCGAGGCCGTGAGATAAGTTGCTGTGGTTTAAGCCACCCGGTCCGGGATACTTGGTCACAGCATTCCCGGGAAACACACGCGGGGCCGTGGCCTCTGAGCACAGCACCTGGACAAGGGCCTGCAGAGGCTGTAGGCCCCAAAGCCAGGACATCCCAACCCCCTCCCTGGCTGGCCAGGGCAGCGGGCTCCATGACCACCTGGGCCCCTCACCTTCCTGAGGCC
>NW_005246388.1:0-258 GCF_000412655.1 Myotis brandtii
CTACCCATGTATGAATTTTGTGCACCGGGCCTCTAGTATCATAATAACTTTGTGTGGTGACAGATGAATAGTAGACTTTTTGTGGTGATCATTTTGTAAGGCATATAAATGTGAAATCTCACTATGTTGTACACTTGAAACTATTGTATATCAAGTATACTTTAATTTAAAAGAGCTTTATAGCACTAGCCAGTTGGCACTAGCCAGCATCGGCCCGAGGACTAAAGGTCCCAGGTTTGATTCCAGTCAAGGGCATGT
>NW_005246389.1:0-258 GCF_000412655.1 Myotis brandtii
GGAGGGGGTTGCTCCTTTCTGTTATCAGACTGTAGGCAGGATTGCAGGACAAGAAATGGCCTTGGGACTATCTGATCTCCTCCTTCACTTGCAGATGGGGCCATGTGACCCATGTCCTGCAGCTGCTTGTGGCAGGATTTTACAAGCAGGGTCTTTCACTTCTCTGTCCAGATTACACTCTGCTCTGCCATGCTGCTGGCTCCTTTGGCTTCTCTCTTTGTCTTGTAATTTGGATGTGTTATGTGTTTTAACAGAATC
>NW_005246390.1:0-258 GCF_000412655.1 Myotis brandtii
CTCACCTCTCTTCATCTGTTCTATGGCATGTGTCACCTTCAAGTATACCATATGATTTACTTATTTTCTCTTGTCTCTCCCCTTTTACTAAAACATATGCTCTAGAAGTTAGGTATCTTGGATGTCTGGCTCTCTTACATACACCAAGTTAATAAATATATATTTTGTTGAGAGAGAAAAAGATTTCTATGCACACTGATGGGGCCAGGATGAGGGAGACACTAACTTTAATGAGGAGCTACTGTGTGCCATGAATAT
>NW_005246391.1:0-258 GCF_000412655.1 Myotis brandtii
AGAAAGGAGTCGATTCTCTCAGTGACTGTATCTGGGATGGTTGTGCAGGTTTTGCGTGAGAGAATTAATCACCTATAAACGTTAAAAAAAAGAAAGAAAAAGAAAAAAGAAAGGGGATGGGGACCGGGGCAGTATCCAGGCTCTTAAAGGTGCTGCTCCCCGACGCCTCTCCGGGGAGGCGCCCACCGGCAGACCGACCCCTCTGCGTGGTCTGTCCTCCGGAATCAGCTGCCTCCTCCAACTCCCACCCCTCCTCAC
>NW_005246392.1:0-258 GCF_000412655.1 Myotis brandtii
AAAACAAAACAAAACAAAACAAAACACCTCATTCATTAAAATTGCTATTTATTAGCAATACAGATGAGCAAAAATGGCCCCTCTAGTAACCTTCATTAGACATTGATTTTAATAATAAGAGGAATAAAGCAAGTGTTTTAAAGAAATGATTGGTAGGGTGTGTGCAACACTGAATACTAGGGAAGCCAGTTCAGAATGTACTTGGAAAATCAATCAAGTTCACTCCAGGTGAGTAATGGCTTTATTCACAGAGAATGC
>NW_005246393.1:0-258 GCF_000412655.1 Myotis brandtii
TGGCTCATGGGTCAATGCTTAACCACTGAGCCACACTGGCAGGGCCTCCCTCACTTTTGCAGAACTGGGGGAGCCAAGCTCCAGGCCCATCTCCTGACCATCACTCGGCAAAACAGGGGTGAGAACACGAGCTCCACAACCAACTGGGCCACTTACTCACCTTGAGTTTCTTTCCTCAACTGTAAAGCAGTCTGTTACCCAGGTTAACGGTAACATAGAAAAGCATTTGATCAACAGCACAACAATATACAAAGTTCC
>NW_005246394.1:0-258 GCF_000412655.1 Myotis brandtii
TAACTCTAAGATCACATAGATGTTTGCCTACATTTTCGTATATAGCTCCTTTTTTTTTACATTTAACTCTTCAATCCATTTGGAATATGTGTTGGATATGACAATTATGTAATTTAACTTTTTAAAAATATCCAATTTTCTCCACAGCTTTTATTGTATACTAGGTCAATAATTTTTTATGAGTCCTGGGTAATTTTTATGTTCTTCCTGTTTATGACCTGTCTTGCCCTAGTACTGCACTGTTTTACTTATTTTTTC
>NW_005246395.1:0-258 GCF_000412655.1 Myotis brandtii
CGCTGGTGCCAACAGTTGCTAATGGATTATCTGCAGCTATAGTGCTTCTAACATGTGTGGTATAAGAGATTTAATGTCTTAAGCCCCAAAACACGATGCCTATATGTGTGCTGCTAAAACAAAACAAAGGCATAAAACCCTCGGGTAGCTCCTATTGATTTGTGTGTGATATATTTCAATTTCCTTAAAAGGACATTTGGGACCCTAGGTGACAAGCACTGGAGGCCCATCTTTCCCAGCTTATCCCCTGTATGATCT
>NW_005246396.1:0-258 GCF_000412655.1 Myotis brandtii
GGTTTAAACTGCACAATCCACTTATATGTGAATTTTAAAAAATAAATAGGTACACTACCATAAATGTATTTTCTCCTCCTTATGATTTTCTTAAGACCAATTTCTTTTCTCTTACAGCATATAACACAGTATATAACATATAACATACAAAATACGTGTTAACTGGCTGTGTATGTTGTCGGTAAGACTTCCTTCCAGTCCGCATAACGCTTTTTAGAACTTAGGTTTTGGGGGAGTGAAGAGTCATCTGCAGATTGT
>NW_005246397.1:0-258 GCF_000412655.1 Myotis brandtii
TTTTTAAAAGAATACATTCACTGTATATTATCAGCTCTTAAGGAAAACTGTGGTGAAACATATAGCAACATATTATTATTGTGATTATTATACTTATTCCAAAGTTCTTAAGTATAAGATTGAAGAAAGAACAACTGATGGAACATTCACTAGGAATTTTACTGTAACACTAGGTCTCTTTATAACAACCTTTAAAAATGGAACTTATGAATAGACTACGGGCTTGGTGCATGAAATTCATGCACTCGGGGAGGGGGC
>NW_005246398.1:0-258 GCF_000412655.1 Myotis brandtii
GGATGACCAAATGACTGAACAGTAGGCTGTGTGGGGCAACCAGGCCAGCAGGGGTGCTGTGAGGAGAAACCAGGCTGGCAGGGGGTGCTGTAAGGGGTGACCAGGCCAGCAGGGCGGGGGCAGTTAGGGGTGATAAGGCTGGCACACAGAGGCAGTTCGGGGCAATCAGGCTGGCAGGGGGGGCAGTTCGGGGTTACCAGGCAGGCAGGCAGGTAAGCGTGTAGGAGCCAGTGGTCCAGTATTGTGAGAGGGATGTCC
>NW_005246399.1:0-258 GCF_000412655.1 Myotis brandtii
TCAGGGGCACAGACCTCTATTCCCTTAGATTGTGAAATAAAAAATGACAACAGCTGACACAATAGCTGTCTGGTGTGAATGAATGAAAATTATACCTATTTTTATTTTTTTGTCAGATTGGAAAAAATACAATATATTGTTTGGTGTGTGCAGAATTTTAGTAATTATTTTTGTGCCTTGAAATGAAAAAGGTTGAAAATTGCTGTTCTAGACAGTAACTTGAATGTGAAGCAAGACTGAAGAAAATAATTTTAAAAT
>NW_005246400.1:0-258 GCF_000412655.1 Myotis brandtii
CCCTATCTATATCCAGATATAAAATGCAGTGTGTAGCTAAGTTATAATTTTTACCTAAAATATATGCTAAAGATTCATGAAGAGAACCTAAATGTATAAAGTATTTAAATAGCCACATTAGAGATAGAATTACTTCTACTTAAGGACACTATTTCTCAAAGAAAAGTAAAATAAATTAAAATGCTTAAAAGTTTTGCATACTGCTGTTCTCATTTAATGTAAAGAAAGAAAAACAAGATAAATAAAAAATAGTAAAAA
>NW_005246401.1:0-258 GCF_000412655.1 Myotis brandtii
TACAGTTTTGTACAGAGGTAACTCAGTTGAAAATGGGGAAGATGAATCAGAACATTTGCATGGAATGGTTAGAAGCAGGAAACCAATTATTTCACTTAATATATAAAAATATTTCCCAGATATATTTTCTCACTTGAATACTGACAAGACAACTGATAACCACTTAGAACTTGGCAAGAGTTTTCATTTTCCTAAAATGTGTTAATATGCCTTGCTATCAGTGATGGAATCCTATATAATAAAAGGGTAATATGCAAA
>NW_005246402.1:0-258 GCF_000412655.1 Myotis brandtii
GGGCGGCCTGAGGGTGGAGGGTGCGGAGGGGGTGTTTCCTGCAGGGACCTGCCCCGCTGGGGGTGACAGCCGCCCGGGGGCGGTGATGAGACCAGGTCTGTGCCGGCAGCGGCGCTCGCTTCTGCTGCCGGTCCCGTCGGTGCGCGGCCACGTGCAGGGGAGGATGCGCTTGTGGGTGGTTTCCAGTCTGTGTGGGGCCTCGGGACCCTGAGGTGCCCTGGGAGGGTGTGGCCGGTGTTTGTATGGGGGCACGCCATG
>NW_005246403.1:0-258 GCF_000412655.1 Myotis brandtii
GAGCATTGGGGTGGCACTCCAGGACTCGGGGCCGTCCGGCTGCGCACCAGCCACACAGGGCGGGACTCCGGGACTCAGGGTGGTCCCAGGGTGCGGGGAGGGAGGGGCGTGTCCCGGGTCTCGTGCAATTTCATGCAATGTGTCACTAGTATATATATAATTTCTAAGTCATGTTAGTCACATCTCAAGTGCTCAGTAATGTTAAAGAAAAATCAGAGCTAGACTGTGGTTAAGTTGTAAGAAGATTTTAATCAGAAG
>NW_005246404.1:0-258 GCF_000412655.1 Myotis brandtii
GGACTGGAGTGGGAAAACATAAGTTACATATTTAAACCTGTTGTGTCAATAAAATTGTACTTGGCAGATGTACTTTCTTTATAATTTTGAAGAAAAGATACTTTGACATAAATAAAAACTATCTGATAGTTGAGAGGTCATTGAGAGTAAAAACTCAGAGGCCAGAGAAATAGAGACAAAATCTTCCATTCAGCCCTAACTGGTTTGGCTCAGTGGATAGCGTAGTGATGGCGAACCTATGACACGCGAACTCATTTT
>NW_005246405.1:0-258 GCF_000412655.1 Myotis brandtii
CCAGGCAACGCTCCGAGGGCCTCAGCACGCAGTTTGCCCACACGGCACTTGATAAAGGCGCTTCATACAGAGCCGTGTAACACCCCGGGCCTCCACCCTTTCAGGTTCTGCCTCCGTTCTTCTGGCCACCTTCCTGGGTGGCCGGTCTTCTGGCCACTTACCCATGTGCCCAGTCCTCTGGCCACCTCCCCGGGTCCCTGGTCTTCTGGCCACTTCCTCAAGTGCCCAGTCTTGCTGGTACCTCTCTGGGTGCCTCTC
>NW_005246406.1:0-258 GCF_000412655.1 Myotis brandtii
TTCCTCATCTCTAAAATGGGAACACTAATAATACTAACTTACAAGTTGCTGTAAGCATTAAATTACTCACTCAAATTCCTGGCATACTAGTATAGTAAGTTCTCAATAAAATATAGCTCTTGGGATTTTTACCTGTCCTTCAAGTCCCTCATCAAATGTTGCCTTCTGTGTGAAGCCCTCTCCAAGCATAGAAGAGATAGTATTTTGGTATCATCATGACCTAACAATTATATTATTACTGTGGTGTTGAGAAAATTG
>NW_005246407.1:0-258 GCF_000412655.1 Myotis brandtii
AAGTCTTCAGCATATAAAAAGATTAATCCTTTGTTTTGATATAGGCATTTTACAATAATTGTTATTAATCTTGATAATGCCTATGCTTCCCCCCAAGTTTGTCCTTCATGTTGTCTTTATATCAAATATTTTGTTTGTTTGATTTTCTTTATAGTTCAATTTATCAATATTTTTTTACTATATAAAGGTTTTGCATTTGAGTGAAAATTAAATATTTTTCATTCTAATATTTTAATTCAATTCACCCATATTCAGCTG
>NW_005246408.1:0-258 GCF_000412655.1 Myotis brandtii
ATGAATGAATCAACCAATCAATGAAGTAAGGAAAACAGAGGAAGAGACTCACCAGCAGAGAGATCAGTAGGTACAAAGACCTGAAGTTGAGAGTATAGGAGGCCCAAGAGATGAAAAGGAGTTCAGAATAATTGGCATGAAGTGTGCTAGGGGTAAGTTGACCACCGTGAGGCTGGAGAAATAGGAGAGATCATGGAGAATGTTGGGTTTCAGACTCTCTCCCAAATTCCACATGAAGTCATTGAAGGGGTGTCCCCC
>NW_005246409.1:0-258 GCF_000412655.1 Myotis brandtii
CAGAGTACTGCAGGTCAGTGCAGAGTATCCATCCTGCGGGGTCATGCTTGGCCTGAATGCCTTGCTTCTGGGGGTGCTACTGAGATTGAGCCTGTGGACTCTGGTTAAGCCAAGGACCACCCTAAAGGAGGAAGAGTACTAAGTCTCTTGGTAGCCAACATATTTTATCTCCACTCGGTATTACAAAAACAATGCTTACAGCCTTACAAAAATAGGTGAACAGCTCCTACTATCTTGCCAGTGCCTTTTTTCTTTCTT
>NW_005246410.1:0-258 GCF_000412655.1 Myotis brandtii
CTAAGTAGCTGGCTCTAGGAAGAATCTCTAAATAAATTCATGGTGGGACATATCTTTCAAGAGAATATTCAAGTCCTGATAGTGTTTTGTCCTGGAATCAAGGGTAAAAGGTTGGGTTGTGCCAGTTTTCCCTTTTTTCCAGTGAACTAAATACATAGGACAGTGGATAGATTATTTGCCTACAGACCGAAGGGTCCCGGATTCAATTTCCGGTCAAGGACAAGTACCTCAGTTTCAGGATCCTCCTCAGCCCAGGCC
>NW_005246411.1:0-258 GCF_000412655.1 Myotis brandtii
AAAATCAATAAAATATATATTAAAAAAAAAAGAAAATAAAAAGAAAGGGAATCAGTAAACGTGGGTAAAATGAGGGGCTCTCTGCCCTGCCCGGCCTGAGAGAGGGCATTTAGGGAGAAGACCACTACCTGGTGCTGGGGGATGGGTGGACACCTCTCATCTCCCTCTGCTCGGGGCTCAGCCCCTTGACCTTGGTGAGATCCACACAAGAGCTCTCAGCAGAGCAAAGGGTGCAGAGGCCCAGGGCACATGGCGGAG
>NW_005246412.1:0-258 GCF_000412655.1 Myotis brandtii
TTCTGAACTTGCCTTCAACAAGAGGCAGAATTTGAATTTGAGGCTCAGTAGAAGGCAAGGGGATGGAGATAGAAGTGGGGGTTTTGGGATAAGTTGGGACCTTGTAGCCCTGACTTTAAGTACTTCCCTTATTCTTCCTTCGTCGGAAAATGAGAGGTTAACTAACCTGCGCTATCCCCCTGGTGACTTGGTGGTAATACTCAGAAACCCAGGTTTCCAGTCTCCCAACTTGGTCCACAAACCGTGCCTCCATTTAAT
>NW_005246413.1:0-258 GCF_000412655.1 Myotis brandtii
GCCACATGGCTGCGCCCCCCCCCGCCTCCCCCCCTCCCCAGGCAGCGGCTCTGAGGAAGCCAGGCCGGGGACGCAGGGGCAGCGCAGGACACAGCTGTGCGTGAGTGAGGGTCCTGGACCGTCCGCCGGCCCCTCGCTGCCAGCCCTGGTCATTGACGCAGGTAAACAGAGACATATTTTGCCTTTTTACAGAGAAAATTGCCTCTTCCCCAGAGGAAGGTACAACAGGCAGGCAGCTGGCTGGGGAGGCCCTGGACC
>NW_005246414.1:0-258 GCF_000412655.1 Myotis brandtii
GAGAAATCCCACCTTCTTACACCATATACAAGCATAAACTCAACATGCTTTAAAGACTAAAATGTAAGACTCCAAACCACAAAACTTCTATAAGAAAACATAGGCAGTAAACTCCTTGACATTTATCTTAATTTTTTTTCTATATACCTCCTTGGGCAAGGGAAACCAAATAAAAAATAAACAAATGGGATTACTTCAAACTAAAAATGTATTGTACAGGCCAGTGTTTCTGAATGGTTAGAGCATCAGCCCATATAC
>NW_005246415.1:0-258 GCF_000412655.1 Myotis brandtii
ACTAAGTGATCCACTGGTAATTCTAGTACCCACCTGACATCATATATAGTTATTACATTATTATTGACTATATTCCCTATACTGTACTTTATATTCCTGTGACTGTTTTATAATTATTAATGTGCACTTTTCAATCCCTTTACCTTTTTTCAACCAGCATATGGCAACCCTCAGTTTGTTCTCTGTATTTATGTTTCTGTTTTGTTTGTTCATTTATTATTTTTTTAGATTCAGCATAAAGGGGGTTAATATCCAAAA
>NW_005246416.1:0-258 GCF_000412655.1 Myotis brandtii
GGACCTGAGGGTGTGCTGGGGGACCTGAAGCTGCGCCCCCCCGCGTGGCATGCACCGGGGGACCTGAGGCTGTGCCCCACCAGCACCGGACCAGGAGACCTGAGGCTGTGCCCCCCACCTGGTGGTGCTTGATGGGGGCCCTGAGGCTGCGCCTTCCGCCTGGTGGGGCTTGACAAAGGTGAGGCTAGCCGTCTGGATCTTGCCCAATGGGAGTGGGGCAGGCTGGGTCTGGGTCTTGCGCAATTTTGAGGTTCCACG
>NW_005246417.1:0-258 GCF_000412655.1 Myotis brandtii
GTCTGCTCCTTCAAAGACGAGGGAACAATGGCCCAGGGTGGGGGCCGCTCTCTAGGAGGCAGGCTGGTCTCCAGCACCCTCCACGCACCCACCAGCACCACCCCTCGACCTCATCCTTCCCACTGCTCCCAGTGGCCTCATAATGTCTTAGGACATTCATCCGAGGAAGGCAGAGAGGACAGTTAATATCATTAGGGAATCTCCCCCAGGGAGGGTCATGGTTTTGTTTACATATTCTTTCCACAATGAAGAAATAAA
>NW_005246418.1:0-258 GCF_000412655.1 Myotis brandtii
CCATAAATGAAGTCTATCATTTCTTCAAACTATGATTCTTGGGTAACAATCACAAAGTTTTAGATCTGGAATATGCTTGAATCAATACATTTAACACATGTACCATCCTTAACAAATTAGAAAACTGAAGTCTAGAGAGGTTATTCACCTTACCAAAGCTAACACAGCTGGTTAGTGATACCTAGACCTCTTGACTTCAAATTAATAAAATACTGTTTAAGCTACTATAAGCAACCTTATAATCAATAAAATAAGGCA
>NW_005246419.1:0-258 GCF_000412655.1 Myotis brandtii
TTTTTTTTTTGAAATAGAGGAAGGGGCAGGCAATAGAGGGAAACATTGATGGGAGAAATTCATCAGTGGCTGCCTCCTACATGCTTCCTACTGGGGATGGAGCCTCCAGGAATTGAACCAGAGACTCCTTGATTCATGGAGCAACACTCAAGACACCAGCCAGGCAATTCAGGCTTCTTTCAATGGAGCTATAAAAGCACAAGATTTAATTGGGGAAATATGGCTGGTGTGAATGCTATTAAAGATACAGTGGGGCTC
>NW_005246420.1:0-258 GCF_000412655.1 Myotis brandtii
GCTCCAGCCCACAAGACTTCTGCCATTGATTAATCTTGTGTTTTCTAGGCCCTAGATCCGAAACCATAAAATCTGTAGTATTTATTTAGTATTAGTCTGTGTTCTGAGGATGCTTTTTCTGGAACTGTTTTGAGACCACAGAATTGAAAAGGTTTTTGAGATGAAATGCTAGCCCTGTACCCAGGTTAGCCTGTCATTCTTTCCATTTAAAGCCACTGGTAATATGGTTGCAAGATGTATTTTGCCCATTTTTTTTAA
>NW_005246421.1:0-258 GCF_000412655.1 Myotis brandtii
AAAAAAAAAGTGGTTTCTTTATTTCCTATCATTGAGGTCAACTTTGAAGTCCTTCTCACCTGCATTTCTTCTAAAGACTGTGGGGGGGAAGGAGCCTGAGCAAGCCTGCTAGTTAAAAGTCACACAGTCTCCTCTGTTTAAGCAGCCTGTCAGCTAATTATCACATCTCTTCAAAAGCCACCTTCCCACCAGAGCAATTTACCCCTCTCCTTCTGCCTCTTCAAGAAATGCTTACATGTCCTCAGGTGATGGGGGAGG
>NW_005246422.1:0-258 GCF_000412655.1 Myotis brandtii
ACTGAACTGAAAATTACATTGAACTGAAAATTATATTGTAAAACTTTTTTGAAAGTGCTTTGAAAAGGGCCCTTTGTTTTTATTCATGTAAATTGTTTTTATTTTTATGTTCTTGCCCTAGGAATAATTGAGGACAAATGTTACTTTATAACGATTTTTCAAAAACTAGATACATTTTTAACTGAAAATATTTTTATTACAACTAATGCACAATTTGTGGAAGCTTCATTCTAAAATAAATACTCAAATGGGGAAAGA
>NW_005246423.1:0-258 GCF_000412655.1 Myotis brandtii
ACAAAATTCCAAGTCCTGCTTTGTTCCCAATAGGGTGGGTGGCTTTGCACCTGAACTTGATGATATTAACCTACACATGCAAAACACCTTATATATTTTATCATAATTGGAATTGATTTAGTATTATTATGAAATAGATTTATTTTAGATGTTAGATTGTTGAATGTTTTTAAGCTCCGTTCTTCCTATTCCCTTTCTGCTTCATATTTTGGCAAGCTGATAAAAGCTTATGTGCTGCTTCCTTTGGGGTTAGCAGGA
>NW_005246424.1:0-258 GCF_000412655.1 Myotis brandtii
TCCTCTTCCAGCCCCACCCCCTGCCCCTTGCCTGGATTGTGGCAGACAATATTTTTCTGTAGGCAGTGTGGAGAAACACATCTGAGCAGAGGCAAAAATTAGCCCTGCATGGAGACACACACAAAGCTCCCTTTTCCTCCTCATAGTCTGGTCATACCCTTAGATAGAGGTGGAGGAGAGTAAGGGATTGTTCAAGCGCCTTGAGATGACAGTAAGACATCAGAAGCAAAGCAGGCCAGGCCAGGCCAGGCAAATCGG
>NW_005246425.1:0-258 GCF_000412655.1 Myotis brandtii
ACACACACACACACACTTGGATGAACCTTCAGAGAATTATACTGAGTGAAAAAAAGCAAATCCAGTAGGTTACATGCTGTGTGATTCCATTAAATAACATTCTTGAAAAAATTATAGTGATGGAGTACAGCTTATTGGTTGCCAAGGGTTAAAGAGAGTGTGCAGGTGGGAATGAAGTGGGTGTATATATAAAAGCAGAGCATGAGGGATCCTTGTGGTGATTTAAATATTCTGTATCTTGACTATATGAATGTTTCT
>NW_005246426.1:0-258 GCF_000412655.1 Myotis brandtii
GCACACTTATTTCATGTTCCTGAGAAAGCAACCCAACTCAAATGAAGACATATCTAAGACAGAATAGACAGGGTGGAAGAAAGATGCATAAATTCAAGTAAATTAATGTTGAACGGTGGTTCATAAAACATGAAGCAAAGTCATATGCCATTTTTGTAAAAGTTTAAGCAATAACCTCTTTCAAATAGAATAGATTGAATAATGGTATGTTGCCTTTTGGATTCAGCATTGAGGAAGAGGAAAAATACAAAAGCAGAG
>NW_005246427.1:0-258 GCF_000412655.1 Myotis brandtii
ACATAAAGATGAGTTTAGGCTTGAAAATTATAATGAGAATAAAAAATATTGTTGACATAATTCAATGAGTAGAGAGTAATGTTATGATGAAAAATGGCTGTGGTTTAAGAATTTGTGATAGTATAATTCTTGAAAAATGAATCTGCCCAAAGGCTTTTTTTTGTGTTCATTTATGTGACCTTTGTTGGAACACGACCCCAATTACTATTAACATCTTTTTCTCTTTAGAGTCTTGATATAGTCCAGATTCTTTCCAGC
>NW_005246428.1:0-258 GCF_000412655.1 Myotis brandtii
CTATTTCCTCAATTTTCCATTTACTGAACCATGGGTAAACATTTTTTATGAATTCAACATTCAACCAGCATGGATGCTTTTCTAGCAGAAATCACTATTCTCTCCCACGAAAACCTTTTAAATACCTTTATTGTTGTTAATTTTGAAAAGACATGTGGTTCTGTTTCTTTTAAATGTTTTCTAACTACATGTGCTAACATTTTTAAGGTTGAAAATGATTGGATGTCTAAGATTTTCTTTAATATCATGTGGGGTCAC
>NW_005246429.1:0-258 GCF_000412655.1 Myotis brandtii
TGGAATCCTAGGCTGGGGGTCTGGTGTGAGGCTGGGACCTCTTGCTTTTCATGGGAGGCCTCCGCAACCAAGATATCCTTCCTGATTACAAAAACCCCACAGATGGGTGTCGGACCAGCCCATCCCGCACCTCTGCCCCTCCTGCCAGTTTCTGTGTGCTTTCTTCTTTAATTCTCTAGTTGTAGGACATCCATTCAGCCATATTTCAGGCAGTTCTGAAAAATAGTTGTTCTGTATTTTAGTTGTAATTTTGATGTG
>NW_005246430.1:0-258 GCF_000412655.1 Myotis brandtii
AAAGATTGCAATTTCTGTGCTGTGTCAGCAGAGGAATATCGTGATGATGCTTTACGTGATGCTCTCATATCTGGATTACAGTCAAGCAACATTCGAACAAGACTCTTAGAGCAACCCAATCTAACATTCCAAACCGCGTTTGACTTGGCACGATCATTGGAAGTGGCTCAAAAGCAGTCACAATCATATGTCGCTGAAAACGCTCCGTGTGCATCAACTAATGCTGCACTTCAACTGCCATTTACATCTTCACCCGTT
>NW_005246431.1:0-258 GCF_000412655.1 Myotis brandtii
AAGCACAGAGAGGCAACCAAATTGGGGAGAAAGAAAAAACATGCCCCAAATGAAAGAAATAGAGACATTTCCAGAAAAAGAAGTAAATGAAATAGAGGTAAGCAATTTACCAGATATAGAATTCAAAAAATGGTTATAATTATGCCCAAGGAACTTAGTAAGAACTTCAACATCATAAAAAAGAACATAGAAACCATAAAAAAAGAACCAGTCAGAAGTAACAAACTGTCGAGTAACACTCCCTCCACGTTCTGCGTG
>NW_005246432.1:0-258 GCF_000412655.1 Myotis brandtii
CTAATGAACAAAATAAACAAACAAAATAGAAACAGATATAGATACAGAAATCAGACTGACAGTTGTTAGAGAAGAGGAATTTGGGGGGACTGGTTGAGATAAGTGAAAGGATTAAGCAAAAAATAAAATAACAGATTACAACACTCTACAGGAAATTAACAGTAGAGTAGATGAAGCAGAGTCAAATCAAGAATTTAGAATATGGTATAAGGAAGTAGAAAATACCCAATAAGAGTAGCAAAAGGAAAAAATAATCCC
>NW_005246433.1:0-258 GCF_000412655.1 Myotis brandtii
CTCTCTCTCTCTCTCTCTCTCTCTCTCAAACAATAAATAAAATGTATACATAAAACAGTCATGATACCCTTTTCTTGAATGTCCTCTGCTCTCTTTTTGCGGGTCAGGAGATGACCTTCAATACATGTTAGGAAAGAGTCCATCTCCTCCTACATGAAGGGCCTCCTGCATCAGCCCTCCTCCCTTGTTAAGAAAATCCACAATCTCCATTCACTTCAGTCTGGAGCAAAAGAAGTTTAGGGACAGACAATGGAGGGA
>NW_005246434.1:0-258 GCF_000412655.1 Myotis brandtii
ATAGCTCATAGTCAAACAAAAATAATGCATAGTCTGGTTTCTTTTCCGGGATAAAAGTTAATTTCCCCCCTTCCTTCTTCTTTTCCTTTCTTCAACACTTCTTCCCTTCCCCCTATGTCCCTTATCTTTATTTCTTCTTTCTCTTTTCCTTCTCCTCTCCCTCCTTCTCTCTCTTGTTCCTTCTAGAATGTTAGCTATGTTGTTCAAGTCCTTTATATATTCTAAATTTTATGTCTACTTAATTCAATTCAGAAATTT
>NW_005246435.1:0-258 GCF_000412655.1 Myotis brandtii
CAACTTCTTTTCTGGTTTAAATTCTCAGAGGGCAGCCTTAACTCTAGTTCTGTTTCACCGAGTGCCCAGGCACTATAAAAAGGCGTGGGAGCCTGTCATGCCCTGTTTCTAAGATGTGAACACGGCATGCTATTGCAAGGTCTTAGACAGTAGCTAGCAACTGTGTGTCTTTACAAATCATTTAATCCTCACAATAACCTGGCCTAGTGTGTCTTCTACCCTTTTTTCCCATTTAACAAGAAAATCAAGGCCCAGGAG
>NW_005246436.1:0-258 GCF_000412655.1 Myotis brandtii
TTTTTGATGTAATTGCCTGCATGTTGCCTGGTTCCCGAGACCGATGGTTTTGTGGAAGTTACAGTAGCGGGAAGCACGTCAGGCCCCTGCTCGGGCCGGGGTGTACCAGGCAGCATTTCACACGCGGTAAGAACGCACGCTCTAGGACTTCTGTTAGTGGGGACTCTGAACCTCCCCGGCAACTGCGTGTGTGGTGTTTTCTTTTGAAAAGCTAACTCATGTATTAGAGTCTCTATATGAAGTCTGGAATTGTTAAAA
>NW_005246437.1:0-258 GCF_000412655.1 Myotis brandtii
ACAACCACGGGCATTGAGCAGTATCAACGCCAAGCACTGCGGCCCCTCTGCTAACGGAGGAGGAGCGACTGCCCGCACGGGGGCATCTGAGATCCGCCCGAACACAACCCTGGGGCGGGTTCAACCCCGGGCGTCTAGGGTTATAGTCACAAAGGAACTGTCTGAAAATGACATTTCAACATTCACTACTTCTAAAGCATGTTTGTCACTGAGAATGACTATAGTCTAAAATTTACCATTCAACCGGCCACTGTGGCT
>NW_005246438.1:0-258 GCF_000412655.1 Myotis brandtii
GACGGACAGAGGGTCAGTGCTTGGCCACACGCTGCTTCGTGTCGCTGAGGTCCACGCCCATTGACCCACAAAGAGACGAGAGGGAATGGTTTGCCTGCCGCGCGGGCAAACAGCGAAGGAACAGTGGGTCCAGCTCAAGCAGAGAATGACCTTTCCACGCATTGTGACCTTGTCAGTTTTTGAGTCTCCCCACGCCCGGTGGTCTGAGGTCACACTGGAGAAAGCCGACACTGCTCAGCCCGCAGGGGGAGCCTGGGG
>NW_005246439.1:0-258 GCF_000412655.1 Myotis brandtii
TGCATGCCAGGCACTGCCCTGGGGCTCAGCCAGGCCACGAGCTCTGTTTCGATCTCCACGCACACGGAGGAAACGGGGTTGTCGCCTGTCTTGCATGAAGAGCTCTATCAGCGCCCCCAAGCCCCCGTTCACACCTGGGCACGTCCCCCCAAACGGGACTACCTGTGGCCAGAGGCCCATCAGGGACTGTCACCCACAGGCTCCGTCTCCGGGTGGCAGCCCCCGGGCGGTAGACCTGGCCCCGTGCACTTTTGTGGG
>NW_005246440.1:0-258 GCF_000412655.1 Myotis brandtii
GGTTGCCGTCACATTTCCACCACCATTTTGAGTGGCCCAGGGCCTCGGCTAGGTTGTCACTCTCCTTGAATTCTCACACGGATCCTGGGACCCCCTATTTGTTAGAGGGGGAAACTGAGGCCCCAAGAGGTAAAACTCACACCACTTAGGAAACCGAGAAGGGCAAACACGCTGCCATTCACTCCCCACTGCGTGTCCCCGCCTCTGCCCAGGACAGACATTGCTAATCGACCACCGCACCATTCCCCCCCCCACCCC
>NW_005246441.1:0-258 GCF_000412655.1 Myotis brandtii
TGTGAGAGAGACACATGGACTGGTTGCCTCCCACACACACTTGGAGTGGTGGTGGGGAGTGAACCGGAATGGAAACCCAGGGAGGTGCCCTTGACCAGGAATGGAACTCGAGACCCTTCTGTGCGAGTGCTGATGCTCTATCCACTCAACCACACTGGCCAGGGTGTGATTATATGTTTTTTAACTTTTTGAGTAACTACCACACTTTTATATAGCAGCTGCACCTTTTTTGTTGTTGTTAATCCTCACCTGAGGATA
>NW_005246442.1:0-258 GCF_000412655.1 Myotis brandtii
TGTTCCCTTAGGTTTCCTTAGCTCTGCAGGTAATTCAGAGGCTGTAGGCACCTGTGTCCTCGCAAGGAAAGCACATTTCCCCCCACTGTTTAGCTCATACATCCTATCTCTTTCTCTACCTGCACTTTTTTCGACACTCCGCTCTGAGACCACTGCACGAAACTGCTTGCTAAATTCTCAGGGACAGACGCCACGTTATTTCCTATTCCCTAATGTTCATAAAGTTCCAAAAGTGTAAATAGGCACCCCAACTAAAGA
>NW_005246443.1:0-258 GCF_000412655.1 Myotis brandtii
AATAACTGAAATAAAGAATGCATTAGAGAGAAACAACGGCAAATTAGATGAGGCAGAGGATCAAGCTGGCAATTTAGAAGACAAGGTAGGGTAAAACACTCAATCAGAACAGAAAAAAGAAAAAAGAATTTAAAAAATGAGGACAGTTTCAGGCACAACATCAAGCACACCAACATTCACATTATTGGGGGTACCAGAAAAAAAAAAGAGAAAGTGCAAGTAATTGAAAACCTATTTGAAGAAACAATGACTAAAAAC
>NW_005246444.1:0-258 GCF_000412655.1 Myotis brandtii
CTCTCAGGCAATAGGTACTAACAAGGTCACAGAACATCCGTGTAAATTTTGTTAGTTTAACACGTACACATACTAATGCAGACACTCCATTCCCCTGAGCATTGTCTCCAAGTGTTTTTGGAAGCACCTAAATTACACGCTAGCACTGCTGCAGTATCTGTCCACTTTGTCTTACTGCTTAAAGATGTACTGCATTGTTTTTCCCGCAACTTTTCTAGGCACAGTTCCCTTGGGTGTTTTGTGTGTTAAAGGTATTAC
>NW_005246445.1:0-258 GCF_000412655.1 Myotis brandtii
TTAAAAAGAAATTAAAAGAAGGGATTTTTTTTCTTTACAGAGTAATACAGTGAGTAAAGGTGTAAATGAGAGGATTAGAAAATCACCATTTTGCAAAACCCAATATAATAATTGATTCAGATAAGAATTATCAATGTTTGTTTTAAAGCCTGAATGAGATAGTCTGGAAGTCAGAATATTCACTCAATCTTAAATCATCACCCCACAGATTATCTTATGATGAAGGAAAACTGAGACTTTACAATGGAAGGATCTGGT
>NW_005246446.1:0-258 GCF_000412655.1 Myotis brandtii
TCAATTTGCATATTAGCCTTTTATTATATAAGATTGTGTTCCTGATAATTTTGTGGCTACATAAACTTTTAAAATTTTATTATCCTGCTGCCTCTTGATAATGGTGGCTCTTTGTTTCCATCTTTGTGTGTAAGCTCATTTTCATTTGTTCTTACATTGTGGGGATTCCAAGTGCTTAAACAGGAGATGCTTTCTTCCACTAAGAACTTGCACTTGCTCAGGAGCCTATATTTGTTATTAACTTGGTCCCATAAAAAT
>NW_005246447.1:0-258 GCF_000412655.1 Myotis brandtii
AACCAGTTTTATTTTTTCCCGAGTGTGGAGCGATTCATAGTTTCGCCAAAGCAAGCGAGGAGAGTTTACAACTTGCTATAAATAATCCCCAAAAGTGGGTGCGTTAATCCCCCATGTTTCTCTCCCTCGTTCCCACTGCTCTTCCATCCGACGGCTGAGCTTGCCGCCTGAGGTGCGAGTGGAGATCGGGCCCAGCTTCCCTGCCTGTCTCTGCAATGTCGCAGGGAAGCCCCCCTCACACGGTGACTCTCTCACAAA
>NW_005246448.1:0-258 GCF_000412655.1 Myotis brandtii
GAGGATTCGCGTGGACCCTGGAGGAGAGACCGGCCGGGGATCAGTTTCCCTGCTGACCCATGACCATCCCCGTCACCGCCGCAATGGAGGCCCCGGTGCATTTCAGCCCTGGACGGCGCTGCCCTCAGAACCAGCCACCGTGGGCAGAGGCTGTGTGAGTGGGGGGGTCCCTGGGGAGAAGAAGCAAGGTCAGAGGGGCGCAGAGCGGCCTCCAACAGCCACAGGCACGAAGGGGTCAGGGCCTCGGCTAATTCAGTG
>NW_005246449.1:0-258 GCF_000412655.1 Myotis brandtii
CTCTCCGGACCCTCCAGCTCGCCCAAATCTCCAGCAGGCTGCCCCTGCCCCACGCTGCCCATTCTGCCGCCGCAGAGGAAGCAGCTGCCCGCTAGTGTTTACACCGCCTGTCTCCTGGGGCTCGAAGGGCAGGCGGAAAGGGGTGCACGGTGTTTTCTATGCATGCGCCCCACTGTCGGAGCAGGTGCCTTCGGGGAGAGAGACTGCGGAGGGGGCAGGTGTCGGAGGGGCTGCGTGGAAGCCGCTGTCCATGGTAGC
>NW_005246450.1:0-258 GCF_000412655.1 Myotis brandtii
CAGTGAGATACCACTTCACACCTGTCAGACTGTTGCTCCGTTTTGGATATTCACTGGTCAGGGGTTGTGCTCTTACAGCCCGGAGCTCAGCCTCACTCTTTTCCTTCCAGGTACTCCTCCCTGATGGTCTATAAGTTGCCTGTTGAGGATGTGAGACCTTTATCGCAGGCTTTCTTCAAATTAGAGATCGGTAAGAGCAACTATTTAGAGGTAAGACTCTGGGAAACAGCCCTAACCAGTTTGGCTCAGTGGATAGAG
>NW_005246451.1:0-258 GCF_000412655.1 Myotis brandtii
TTCAGTGCTTGCTTTGTGGCTGCGGATGAAGGGCGGCTTGATGGGAAACAGGGAATTTTGAGTGTGATTAAAGTATTCTAAGACATGATTCCAGTAGTGGTTGCACAACCTTGTATATTTACTAAAACTCATACAACCACTTAAAGTGGGTGAATTTGATGTTATATAAGTATGCTTCAATAATGGTTTTAAGGGTGTGTCCATTAAACCTGAAGGTGGTTTCTCTCTCTTTTTAAAAAATATACTTTTATTGATTTC
>NW_005246452.1:0-258 GCF_000412655.1 Myotis brandtii
TGGACAGGAGGGAACCAAGGCTTGGTCAGGGTTTCTCAACAGACCTCACACCCCAGGCTCTTCTCATGACTATGTGTTCAGAAGCCTCGTGGGAGTGGAATTTCAGGTAGCCTGAGCCCATCCCACCATGGTTGTTTTAAGACCTGGGATTCTTTTTCTTTCTCTTTTTTGCATAGTTTTATCACAGTGAAAATTACCATTTCCACTGTTTTCCAGTGCAGAGTGCAGTGGTGTTAAGCACATTCATACTGTTGTGCC
>NW_005246453.1:0-258 GCF_000412655.1 Myotis brandtii
TCCATCACCAGGAGCCTGCGTGTGCAGTGGGCATGTGCGGGTGGGCAGGGACTTGATGCTGCGTGTGTGGCATGGAGGTGGGGCCCAGTGGCTCCATGTGGCCAGGCCTGGGGGTCCCACGCACCACAGAGGAGGCGGGGCCTGGTGGCTCACCACACGGTCTGCCTGGGGTCCCGCAGCCCCACCTGGTGTGGACGTGGGACCCCTGGTTCTGGCCTACTTCTTTGGGGCAATACATCAAGGAACCCCAGATGGGTG
>NW_005246454.1:0-258 GCF_000412655.1 Myotis brandtii
CCCTCCCTCCCAGCCACAGGCCCCAATGAGCAGCTGAGCACCCAGGTTCCCAGACGCTTGCCTGCACTGGATACACAGAATAACGGAGATGCTTCTGAGGCTGGGAGGAGGGGGATGGGAGGTAGGAGGCAAACCTGAACCTATAAAAATGTAAGAGAGAGATTTCAGGCTCCAGGTGTTGCACTTTCTTCACGCTTTTAGGAAGGTGTTTGCTCCCTGAGAGGACTCCTGGCCTGAGGGTCATTTTCTGAGAATCAC
>NW_005246455.1:0-258 GCF_000412655.1 Myotis brandtii
ATAATGGAACAGAATTCCTGTGTGGGTCAGCTGGAAATAGATAGCAAGCCGGTGATGCTTTGATTTTTTCCAGGTATTCGAATTTTTTTCTATCATTTTTTTTACATGTAAACTTATGGACTGGGTTTTTTTTAAAAATCTTTAAGGAATACTCAATGAGTTAAACTTAATTATATACTATTTTATCCTTAACTATTAAAAACAAATCAAGGAAATGCCTTTTTCTCTTAACATATCAAAAAGGAATCACAAATTAAA
>NW_005246456.1:0-258 GCF_000412655.1 Myotis brandtii
AATTAATTTCCTGTCAATGTGCATGAATCTGTGCACCGGGTCACTAGTAATATATAACAGTGTCTAATGATATCATCAGAGTCAAGATGGATGTAAATTAGTCGACAAACAGAAACAGCATCAGGGGAAAAAAATTCCAGTTTTCAGTTGATAAAGTGGTAGGTAGTTCTTGTAGAAATAATAAAGAGATGCAATATCATCCACTGGACATCCTTTAGGGAAACTAAAGGATATTCTAAACTATGCATTTACTTAATT
>NW_005246457.1:0-258 GCF_000412655.1 Myotis brandtii
CAGCCTCCATGAAAGGACCATTTCCTGAGTCTCACTGGGCAATGGATCTGCTCTTCTCCATACTCTGAAACATTTGCATTCGCCACACGTATGCTAACATAATGCTGAGTGGTACTGTGTAGCCAATATGAACAGAGCAAGCTGATTACTGTGTGCCAGGGCAGGGCCATTCTCCTCTGCGTGTTCTCAATAAAAAGCATCATTTGCTGCGCCCGTTCTCAGACTTTCCTTCCTTCGTGCATAAGGCAGGTAAAAAAA
>NW_005246458.1:0-258 GCF_000412655.1 Myotis brandtii
TAAAAAAAAAAAAAAAAAAGATGTGAGAGTTGACAAGATTACCTGGGGACTCCATAAAAAGAAAAGGACCAAGAACAGACTCCTGAAATCACTAGCACATAGTAGGTACCTGATCCATTTATTTTCAATAATGAATTTTAATCTTTATGATTTACTTGACCAATTTGGAGTATAAACACAGTCATTTTTTTCTCCAATTCATTCTTGAGTTCTTACATGCCCTTATTAGCAGCAAGTCTAATACCTACCCCAGAAGAC
>NW_005246459.1:0-258 GCF_000412655.1 Myotis brandtii
AGAAACATCAACGATGACAGAGAATCATCGATCAGCTGCCTCCTGTGGATCAAACCCGGAACCCAAGCATGTGCCCTGCCTGGCAATGGAACTGTGACCTCCTACAGAGCCACACTACCGGGCGAGTTGGGGTTATTTTTAATTAGAATTTTTTCATTCATTATCCAAAATCAACACAACTAGATTCTTCAGAAAATGGACGCATTTAGATTTTGAAGGAAAAAGTGAAATCCTAATCACTGAGACATTGACACACTC
>NW_005246460.1:0-258 GCF_000412655.1 Myotis brandtii
AGATTTATGAGCTGTGATGTCCCAAGGCAGAGTCACAAATTCTGAGAAGGCCAAAACTAGAAAGAACTTTAAAGACCATCCAGTCCAACCAGCTCTTATTTTATTGTAACATGAGAAGTCGTGAGTTGCACAAGCAAATCAGGAAAAAAGCTGCTATTCATCTGATGTACCATTCATTAAAGTCATAAATGTACCCCTCTCCTTACGAAAGCCCACTGCTGTATGCAAAAATCTCGATTTACAAAAGGGATAAATGAG
>NW_005246461.1:0-258 GCF_000412655.1 Myotis brandtii
GGTGTTGCCTTGCCATCACTGTGGTTCTAACAGGCATCAGGGTTGCAATGACTGCACTAAACCCTATGTGCCCCCACCCCAGCCCAGAGGTCAATGTCGATGACACCTCTGCTTTCTCTGAGCCTTCCTATCAGCCATATCTCCAACGGCCAGAAGAGGAATCTGGAAAAGAAAGATGAAACCTCATGCGGGGCCAGCCTGTGAGGATTGAGGCCTCAGACTGAGGATTAATAAGGGCCCCCAGTGGTCTCCGAGTTC
>NW_005246462.1:0-258 GCF_000412655.1 Myotis brandtii
CAGAATCCAACTCAGGACCCTTCAGTCCACAGGCCAAGGCTCTACCCACTGAGCCACACCAGCCAGGGCATAACTCAAATGTAATAGGTAAACCTCACTTTGATGACCAGTTATATCTCCTGCAGGCACATCATTACAAGCAAAGGGTAATATTATGTTTTGGAGGAAATGCTGAAACATACAGGGGTCGCCGGAGGCTCACGGAGCAGCTGGGACTCGCACCAGGCTCTGCAGGAAAGACTGGGATGCGCAGGGGCA
>NW_005246463.1:0-258 GCF_000412655.1 Myotis brandtii
GTGGGGGTGGGGGTGGGGGTTACTTAAGGATCTTTTTCTACACAGTGCAATTAATAGTGATCAGACAGACCTGAAAGCAGCGCAGGTGCACACCCATGTTTGCCTATCATTATGTCAGCAGTGGTGACCAGCCCACCTGGTATTTGAAACACTAGGGACTATGTTATGCAAAGGTCATCCTCATTTTCTAAGCTTCCGAAGGGACTGACTTCTGAGCAAACATGCCCTTGGCACCTCTCCAGGAGGCCCTGAGCCACG
>NW_005246464.1:0-258 GCF_000412655.1 Myotis brandtii
GGGCTGGGCAGTCCCTGGGCCCTGCACTCGGCTTCTTCTGCCCAGACTCCTTCCCTTCCCTACCCGAGAAGGAGTGGGATGGCCAGGCCGGCCTGCTCCTTTCACTCAGAGCCCCAAGTGGCTGTAATGGCACATGTCAGCAGGACCACGGGAGGGGACTCAGACGCACATCAGAAAGCAGCCAGGTCTGCACTCATCCTGGGGATGTAAAGTACACAGGGCCCGAGGAGCAGAGGCCACGCGGTAAAGCGGTCAGCC
>NW_005246465.1:0-258 GCF_000412655.1 Myotis brandtii
TGCATGATTCTCCATAGTAGTTTTTAAACATAATTTAAAACCTTCTATTGAGCATTTAAGGTATATTTGTGTCCTTGCTATTCCATCACCTACTCTGACGAAGACTCTTGTGCATGAAACTTTGCTGTCTTTTATCTATTTCCCTAGGAAAGATTTCTGGACTAAGCCCAAGAGATGGAAACACCTGGTAAGAGTTCTATATTTTCACCTTGCCCTCCCCCAAAATAGGAACATTTGACCCTTTCACCAGCAATCTGT
>NW_005246466.1:0-258 GCF_000412655.1 Myotis brandtii
AGGTCAATGCTCAACCATTGAGCCACGCCAGCTGGGCAGCACCCCCAACTCCACTGTACTTACCTCTCCCCGAATCACCTTAGGTAGGTCTTTGTTCATCTTCCTATTGTGAGAGTCCAGTTGTGTAGACTAGTTGCAATTGTCACCACACAGCCTTGTCTACTGCTGTACCCCCAGCACCTAGAACAGTGCCTAGCACATAGTAGGTGTTCAGGAAACATTTGTTGGATGCATGAACGGATTAAGTCATGAGTACAC
>NW_005246467.1:0-258 GCF_000412655.1 Myotis brandtii
TCCTTGGGAAAACAGAGGAGACAGCCTGGACATGAGCTGTGGAGAAGGGCCTACGTGGGCCACAGCAGGGGACTCCAGAATGGTGGGCACCATGGTCCCGAATGCATTTGAAGGACTGACTGTTGTACCTTCTGCAGGTACACGCTTTCCAAGGGTGGGGGATGGGGGCTGCGCTGGGGCACCAGATATTCCTAAAGTTCTCAGAGCCGAGGCCACCCTAAGGAGAGCTGGGGAGGTCCCAGAGTGTTAAGCAGAACG
>NW_005246468.1:0-258 GCF_000412655.1 Myotis brandtii
AATGATATTCCATTGTATGCATACACCACATTTTGTTTAACCTTTCATCTGCCAATAGACACTTGGGTTGCCTCCACTTTTTGGCTACTGTAAATAATACTGCTATGAATATGGGTGTACAAATACCTTTTTTAGTTCATGCTTTTGGTTCTTTTATATATATATACAGAAATGGAATTGTTGAATCATATTATAATTCTTTTTAAAATTGTTTGAGGAATCAGATATGAATTTACTTTTAAATTTTACAGAAAATAA
>NW_005246469.1:0-258 GCF_000412655.1 Myotis brandtii
GTTAGGGCTAGAAGGCATTATTTAAATTAAAACATATCTAGGTTTGAAAATAAAACATGCAAGTAATATTACATTACTAATTTTCTAGTTGTTTCCATTTTTGGACCCCAGGTAAATACAGTCTGTACATATTCTATAGCCATGGTGGGTGAGGTTGGAACAAACTACTGAGAAGGAATGACGGAATCACAGTAAAGCCACTCCCTGAGGAATTTTTCCATAGTAACAAACCAAGGCACCAAGACTGAGGGTCCCCCC
>NW_005246470.1:0-258 GCF_000412655.1 Myotis brandtii
GCTCCTATAGAGGGGTGGGGGGAACCCCACCTCTGCACGGGAGAAGGAGCAGAGCATCTGAGACCGTTGTAAGTTACAGCACTGCCCAATACTATGCCTAAGTGATTGCACTGATTCCACTCCCACCAGCAGTCTGTGGACGGCCGTTGTGAGGTTTTTAATACTAACTGCTGTCGCGGTGAAGAAAGCCGGTCCACAGAAGTCAGAAGCTTCCTTCTCCTTTCCCCTCACCAGCCACAGGCTGAGCTGCTCTCCCTG
>NW_005246471.1:0-258 GCF_000412655.1 Myotis brandtii
CATGTGGCTCGCGAGCCACGGTTTGCCAACCACGGGAGTGGCATCTACTAGATAATGCATAGTGGTAGTACATGCTATTAAAACACCCATTGACTATCTCTGCCTGGCTCACTCTTATGCATCCCAAAAGGTTCAGATTGAATAATGGTCCTTCTGGGAAGCTGAGATTAGGCGTGATGCTCCTGTTGTGTGCTTCCACTTCAGCCTCTTCTTCTCCTCCATAGAAGTTACCACACTACATTTCATATATATATATAT
>NW_005246472.1:0-258 GCF_000412655.1 Myotis brandtii
CCTAAAATCTCAAACCTGAGGCAATTTTACAACATACAGGTTAATGGTTGGTGAGCTGTGCATACTCTCTAGCACCACAGAGTGGCTCTGCCCTTCCCCCCACGTTTGTAAAAATAAAATTTTCTGTTCTTAACTTCTGAGTTCTAAGTTTATCTGTTGATTGCTTAGGGATATTGGGGAGACAAATCCATTGTTCTTAAATGTGTCCATAGTACTTGAATGAAGGTTTGTTTCATATACAGGGAGTCCTTATTTTGA
>NW_005246473.1:0-258 GCF_000412655.1 Myotis brandtii
GGCGGTGCTCTCACCTGGCTGGTCTGAGAGATGCGCCGGGTCCGGTGGTAGAGGGCCATGCTGTCCCCCTCCCGCGTGCGCTCAATTCTCCAGCCCCAAGCCAGCATCGTTTTCAAAGATTCTTTGATTGGCCAGCGATAGATTTCTTTTTCCTACAGACAAAAAGGAGGAGAAAATAAAAGGTGTGGGGGAATATTAAGAATCCAAATAAAAATAAAAATATTTAATGCTTTGCTCTGTAATAGACTGACTTCATTT
>NW_005246474.1:0-258 GCF_000412655.1 Myotis brandtii
TCAGACAGCAGGTGCACACTTTCAGGGGGTCCGGCGCACAGGCCGGTTCCCCGAGTGGAAGCTGTTGTTTGGTGATGATGCTGACCCAGGTCCCTCTGCTGCTGGTACTTTATGTCTGACTCATGTGCACAGAGCTGATGGCGCTCTTTCCAGTTCAGACCTGACCATGTGACATCCTCAATGTCAAGGCCAGTTCCTCTGCAGCGGCTCTGACTCCTCAGCCCGGCCCCTGAGCCCCACCCCCTTCCCCGCCTCCCT
>NW_005246475.1:0-258 GCF_000412655.1 Myotis brandtii
ACATCACTTAGATCACTGTCTGGCTCACAATAAGAACTCAGTAAATGTTAGCTATTATTATTTTTCCCACTTGATGCCACCAGAGGATATGTTTATTGACTTTAGACAGAGAAGAAGGGAGAGAGAGAGAGACGTCAATCTGTTGCCTCCTGTATGTGCTCCAATCAGGAATTGAACCCACAACCTAGATATGTGCCCTGAACAGTAATCAAACCCTAAACCACTTTGGTGTATGGGATGATGCTCCAACCAACTGAG
>NW_005246476.1:0-258 GCF_000412655.1 Myotis brandtii
AAGGAAACAGCCCTGCTGACGCCTTCATTTTGGGCCGATGAAACGGATTTGGACTACTGACCTCCAGGACTACATGAGGATAAATGTGTGTTGTTTTTAACCCACCAAGTCTGTGGTAAGGCGTCACAGCTGCCATCAGGAACTAATGGGATCATGAAGCCAGGGTAATGATAAGGTTATTCATTGTGGTTGAGGCTGGGGACATGGTGGTAAAGATCACGGACCAAGTATGAAAGCTGGGAGCGAGGGCATCCACAG
>NW_005246477.1:0-258 GCF_000412655.1 Myotis brandtii
GGGAGGAAGCACCTGCTGAGACCACACACAGGGACCTGCTCAGGGGGCGCTGCCAGGCCTGAGAGGACACAGCTGCTGAGTCCCCTGCAGGCAGCACAGGGCTCAGCCTCTGAGTGAATGGTCCTCCCTAAGCTGCAGTGTGAGGCCCACAGAGCGGTCCCCCAGCGCCCCCTGCTGGTCACAGGTCACACAGCTTCAGGTCACTCTGTGCACATGTGTGAGGGCTCCTTCCCAGCTGCTGTCACCCTGACACACTGC
>NW_005246478.1:0-258 GCF_000412655.1 Myotis brandtii
CACCCACTGGATCATCAGTTCAACCAGTCATTGTCGAGCCCCTGACTCGTGACAGGTTTTAGGGGAGGATCTGGGTTTTTGGCGATGATCCCAACGGACTGGCCTTTGCTCTCATGAGGTGCACAGTCCAGAGAGCAGGACAGACATTAACCTAATAACCCCCCCCCCCCCAACAGCTGGGGTCCTTAGCAAAGCTGTAAAGGGAGAGGAAAGAAAGCCATGGGGGAGCTGGGGGTTCCTCTGACTCCATGTTCGGGG
>NW_005246479.1:0-258 GCF_000412655.1 Myotis brandtii
GGGTGGGAGGGGACTGCATGCGCAGTGAGGCAAGCCATGGATGGCACAGGCCTGGAGATAGGGAGGCCTGCCCAAACTGCCATGGCTGTTGGAGCAGGCCTGGAGTGGAGACACACATGGGGGGCCTGCCCCAGTGGCCACGGTGCGGCTGTGGCAAGCCCATAATGGAGACACATATAGGGGGGCTTGCCAGCCATGGCACGCCAGCAGTCCCACCTCTATGTGTGAGCTGCAGAGGAAACACCTTTTCTTACTGCT
>NW_005246480.1:0-258 GCF_000412655.1 Myotis brandtii
AAAAAGGAAAGACATTCTGATACATGCTATAACATGGATGAATCTTGAAGACATTATGCTAATTGAAATAAGCTGGTCACAAAAGACCACATATTGTATGTTTTCATTTATAGGAAATATCCACAACAGGCAAATCAATAGAGACAGAAAGTAGATTAATAGTTGCCAGGGCCTGGGTCAAAGGATGAGTGGGGAGTGACTGCTTAATGACTATGAAGTTTCCCCTCAGAGTGATGAAAAATTTCTCTCTCTCTCTCT
>NW_005246481.1:0-258 GCF_000412655.1 Myotis brandtii
ACAAGCTTCTGACTTGGAAAATTATTGTATTTTCCCCTAAATATGTGACTAATTTAACTCAAGTTGCTTGTATAGGTACAGGATGCAGAAGATGTTAAAAGGGTGAGAGTAAAAAAAAAAGGGTGGGGTGAGAATATGTCATCCAAATTGAACAGATGAAACAGAAAAGTTTAGAACATTTCAAATGCATTCTGACTCATTCATTTTATTTTCAAATGTGGCGACTGTCTTTTTAAAAGATTTCTATCAATAAAATTC
>NW_005246482.1:0-258 GCF_000412655.1 Myotis brandtii
ACTTTGCCCTCTCAAAGTCACCAACCTCCTCCCTAATGAAGGACAATCTCATATACATGCAACCCTCCTACCAGTTGATTCCCACGTAACCTTTAGATCTAGGTTAAAAATTAAATTTCTCCGAATCTCCCTGGCCACTCTCTGAAGCCTCCTGCCAAGGTTAGCTCTATTCTACAATACACACTTCTTAAAGTTTAGTGATTAGTTTTATTGTGGTGTGGTATTTTAATATATTAATGAAGAGTGTTTTTCACTAGA
>NW_005246483.1:0-258 GCF_000412655.1 Myotis brandtii
AAAATGCTTTAAAAATCATCATGTCCTATACAGGTCTAAGGAGGTGATATTATTATTACCACGAGATTGGTGTGTATATAATGCATGGTAGCTTCAGTGAGGAAGATGGGTAAATATGAGATAGACAAACTTCGGCGTAGGTTGAAGTTATAACTGATTTCTAGCAGGAGAGAAGCCTGACATAACCCAGGCTGACATTAGCTTTGTAGATGGCTTGGATGAAAACAGGCTTATTAAAACTGTATGTGATATGAAGCC
>NW_005246484.1:0-258 GCF_000412655.1 Myotis brandtii
TGTGACTCAGACTTTCTGGGTGGTCACTTTCCGAGCCTTAAGAGCCTTAACAAGGTCAGCACGCTAACAGATTTAGTTGTTCTATGCACCCAGAAACAAAGACAGGATGTTGACAGCCTTTATTTAATGAGAAAATGTTTAAAATAAGTTTATGCTTGGGCAACTGAAAGCTAGAGATTTAGCTTCAACCAGAACTACTCAGTCTAACCATTTAGCTACATAAATATTTTGTCAAGTCCAGATAACCTGTGTCCAATG
>NW_005246485.1:0-258 GCF_000412655.1 Myotis brandtii
GGGTGGATTCGCTTTCGTGTTTTTTGCTTTTTTTTTTGCAAATTCTCGAGTCACAAAATAAAACACTTCATCCGCCAGAAGGAGTGGGTGTGTTGTGGGGCAAACACGCAGAAGGGAAAGCCCAGGTGAGGTCTGGCCCCAGCTCTCAAGGGGCACAGGACTCCATACACATGAAAACACAGAGCTATGCTCAAGTGGGGGTGCATTTGACGGTAGCAAAGGAGTTCGGGGAGCCCTGGCCTGGTCGCTCAGTTGGTT
>NW_005246486.1:0-258 GCF_000412655.1 Myotis brandtii
AAAGTGGGACCAGAAGTCAGGGACCAAATACAATGATTAAATGTAAAGTAAGAGCAATTAATGTGTCTGGACACAAATTAATTGAGTTCTTACCAGATAAATAGTCAGGTCATACTGACACTTGAATTCAACATTGCAATAGCCGGGAAAGAGAGGGCACTGAATCAGTTATATCTTTATTCCAAAGAGAAGGGATACTGGTTTTGTCAAGTACAAACTCTTGTCAGATGCCTTTACCTGCTCAGATCTCCAGTTACT
>NW_005246487.1:0-258 GCF_000412655.1 Myotis brandtii
TGCACCGGGCCTCTAGTCTACATATATTTAAAGGTGTCAGAATATGAACATACAAAACAGAACAAAAATAAAAACATTACTTTGTTGAATGTAATAAAAAAGATTAAAATGGAACTAATAGAATATACACTTTATAAAACATATAAAATGAAATGACCCCCAAATTTAAAATTATAAGAAAGATAGCACTATAGTAAGAAAATACAAACTAAATATAAATAACAAAATGTAAAAGCAGATATTAAATGAGACATATAA
>NW_005246488.1:0-258 GCF_000412655.1 Myotis brandtii
GGCTGTCGCAGGGCAGTGAAGTATGGCATTCGGTGGATTTAAACACATATATAATATGCACAAAAGATGGGGAAATATTCAATTATTAAAGACCAGTGACATGAGCATTGACTAATGAGCTCACAGCACACCCCATGCAGCTATTGGAAGAGGCGCCCTCGAGGTGATCCTGCAAATGGACCATTTATCCAAATCTGCTTCCAGGATTCTGGCTCCTCCCTGGGACCCCTTGCAAAGGAGCAGCTAATTATTCCACCC
>NW_005246489.1:0-258 GCF_000412655.1 Myotis brandtii
GCTCCATTCTCTCAGCTTATCCCATTTCAGAATGGCACCTAAGGCATCCCTATCAAATCCTGATATTCCCAGGAACTCTTGTTTTAAGACATACCACCTGAAAAGCACCATGAATAATAATAGATCTATGGAACTACATTTGAACTCATGGTCTTTCCATCTAATCCTCTTTTGTGGATGAGGCAAATGAAAATTAAAATAGTTAAAAGTACTTCAAAGTCATCTATCTATAATAATAAAAGTGTAATATACTAATTA
>NW_005246490.1:0-258 GCF_000412655.1 Myotis brandtii
AGCTTTCATACACTGGGCATGTCACCAAGACGTCAAGAGAATGCTGGCTGGCTGCCTTCTCGGAGCTCAGGCCCTGAGGTTGGGGAGGCAGGGAAGACCCCTTTCACAGCAAAGCCATCTGTGGATTTCTAGAAAGGGGTGTCCTTGGAGGAGCATTTGTGGGGGGTTGGAATGGGAAGTGCGACTGGCTGGACGGGAAGGCTTCTCTGGGCAGCCGCCAATGCCGGCTCAGTCGGGAGGAGACGAGGTGGCCTCATC
>NW_005246491.1:0-258 GCF_000412655.1 Myotis brandtii
GGCAACCAGTCATTCTCCCACCCGAGCTGCCTCGGCAGTGACAGGCCGCCCGGTGCTGTCCCAGCGCCCTGGGCTCTGTCCTCCAGCCTCCGGCTCCCAGGAAGCCCGTCAGCACAGACACAGCACTGAACGCACAAGCCGGGCCCACGCCGGGCAGACCTGCATCTTTTAAGAAAACTGACAAATAGAAGCACAACAACAAACCCCAGCCAGTAATCAGAGACCAGACTCCACCTGAATCCTAAGGAAAGCAAGCAC
>NW_005246492.1:0-258 GCF_000412655.1 Myotis brandtii
CGCTCAACCACTGAGCCATGCTGGCCAGGCCAGAAGAGGTTTTTAACTGGAAAGAAAAATCCAAGGAAAAACTGTATATCTAATATGACAAACTATGTGCCAAAAGACGAGAACTATTCCCAAATGCTAATAGTGTTTATGCCTGATTGGAGAGATTTGAGATGGTGTTTTTCTTTTTTTCTGTACCAAACTTCCCCTATGTCTGTATGACTGTGAATCAGGAAAAAAGTAAAATCTAGGGAGGGAAGAAAAAAAAAA
>NW_005246493.1:0-258 GCF_000412655.1 Myotis brandtii
TGGTGAACAGGGATAAGGTGGAATCCTGTGGCACATGCTAGGCTCTGCCTTCCACGTTTGGAGGAAAACTCTCTTGGATAAACATCCCTGAATCTGGGATGGGTTCTGATCTTTATAGAATAGTCTCTGGGAGTTGCCTTCAGGGCACATACATGGGCCATCACACTCTCCAACTCTTCACGTGTCCTGAATTTATTGTGTACACTCCACAGGTGTTTTTCAGCCACTCTTTTCTTTATAATTAATGATAATTATTTT
>NW_005246494.1:0-258 GCF_000412655.1 Myotis brandtii
GGCTAGGGCTACACGTGTTTCTTTATAAATTATATTCATACTCTGTCATTCACAAAAATAAAAAGAAAGGGTGACATACATATGTGTTTATCGACCTATGTATCTCTTTGTCTATTTTATCTTCTTCCTGCCTCCCAGTGGACCATCTCACCTTTCATGGCCTCCAACATGCATGTCTCACTTTGGAGACCACTGCTCTGGGCTGTGTCCAGCATCCTTCATTTATTCATCCTCCTCCCCATTTCCAGTAGCACCTAC
>NW_005246495.1:0-258 GCF_000412655.1 Myotis brandtii
TAATTTTACATCCCTGCCACGTCTGGTTCTGATACTTGCTCAGTCTCTTCAAATTGCATCTTTTGCCCTCTTGTATGCTTTGTAATTACTGAGTGAAAGGAATCGATGTCAATCAGCCTTGAGTGCTGTGGTGTCAAGGCAAAGGGGGAGAGGAGTGTTCTGTAGACCATGATTAGGTCTCAGTCTTTCCGTGAAGCACTGCCTCTGCTTTGTGAATGTCACAAGTGTTTCTAAGTTTCTCCCCCCCCCCCCCCAAAA
>NW_005246496.1:0-258 GCF_000412655.1 Myotis brandtii
ACTTCGCTGGCCTATCTCTGCGCTTCATCTGAGTGTGTGGTGAGGTATATCCTCTCTTGTGTATGGCTTCTTTTCAACACTATAGTTTTGAGACTCATCTGTGCTGTGCAAATGGCTGTAGGTGGTTCATTCTCCTTGCTACATTGTCTGCATGGACCCTAATGTATTTATCCATGCTGGTGCTAGTGGGCTCTCGCAGGCCCTTCTGAATAATGGTCTCTGAGCCTTGTCATCCATGTCCTCTGGGGAACCTGTGTA
>NW_005246497.1:0-258 GCF_000412655.1 Myotis brandtii
GGGCGTTCCACACATCCAGGGAAGATGGCAACGCCACAGGCCCTTACGGCATTTCTGGAAATGTAGAATTACAAAACCATCACATAAGCCCCCAGGGAGAAAAATTACAGACGGTGCTAAGGGGAGAAAGTAAGGCTGGTCTGAAAGGCTTCCACATTTCTCGTGGGCGGGGACGGAGCAGCGTCTGCGGAATCCTGAGGGAAAGACGACGGGAC
Organism: Myotis brandtii; assembly: GCF_000412655.1. Taxonomy (NCBI): domain Eukaryota; kingdom Metazoa; phylum Chordata; class Mammalia; order Chiroptera; family Vespertilionidae; genus Myotis; species Myotis brandtii. The sequence goes on from NW_005246497.1 coordinate 216, forward strand.
AAAGCGTAGGAAGTCCAGGGGACCGTCCTTCGAGTGTGAAGAC
>NW_005246498.1:0-258 GCF_000412655.1 Myotis brandtii
ATTATAAGATCTTTCCCTCAGTAGGAGCAAGAGGAGGTGGGCGAGGGTAAGAAGGGCAGAAAGTTCTTAATCCGCCTTGTTCAGCCTGGTTTTCTGGTGATCGATTCCATGCAGACTCACTCTGCTGAGCCCGATTACTCTTCCAGGTGGTCTTCTTGCCAAATTTAAAAGGCTGCAGGCCACTTTCTTTTCAGGTGGCCCACCTCAGGAATACATTTACACCTTGGGAACTTATCTCCATATCCTTTGGCCTGACAA
>NW_005246499.1:0-258 GCF_000412655.1 Myotis brandtii
AGCTAGTTCATGAAATTTCATACTCTGTCCAACGTGTGGAATCAGGGATGAGCATGGGAAAAAATGTGGGCCAACGAAACAAAGACATGTTTGCTGCAGGTGCTCAAGAAAATAGATTCCTTGCTTTTCTTAGATAACTCGGCATCAACCTCTATAGATTGGTCAAATAAATGCATACTGCTCTGAGAATTGCTGGCAGTTATTTTATTTTATTTTTAAATTATTTTTAAAAACTTATCTTTATTGTTGAAAGTATTA
>NW_005246500.1:0-258 GCF_000412655.1 Myotis brandtii
TCGTTCCCCCCGCATCCGCTGTAGCTGAAAGTGCGGCAGGTCCCGGCATCGGAGTCGTAGTAGAACCTGGTCATGTTGGCCGTACACTGGCCTCTGTCCGCCCCGGTCAGACACCAGGAGGGGAGGTTGAAGTCTGAGAACATGAAGAGAACAGGCTATGTCATGACATGACACTTCGTCAGAGACATTCACATGACTGTGTTTTTTTAAATGTATTTTATTTGATTTCAGAGAGGAAGGGAGAAGGGGAGAGAGATA
>NW_005246501.1:0-258 GCF_000412655.1 Myotis brandtii
CATTAATTTCCTCTCATTTCCTGCCTGCCCCATTGATTGTGGTCTAAAGGCAAAATGATGCTCTGTGCCCTTGCACCTGGGGCCACAGGAGCCGGCCGCCCGGCCGGGGTGCTGTCTGATTGCGTGTGTGCGCTTATTTATTTATTTCCCCTCTGGCCCCGGCATCGGCAGCACCCACCTCGTGACAGGTGCAGCGACGGCATCACTAAGAATCTTTACGGGCAGCAGAGTTCCGCTTCCAGGATCGCCCAGCCCCGG
>NW_005246502.1:0-258 GCF_000412655.1 Myotis brandtii
GAACCCCTGGACCTGCTGGGGTTGGACCCCAACATTCTTCCTCTTCTCTGACGTGCTCCTCATGGCCAAGCCTTGGCCCGCATTGCATCTGCTGCAGGGTGGCACCTTCACCTGCCAGGCCCTCCACCAATGGCCCAGTGTCCACTCCACAGGGCCTTTGGCCACTCATGAGGCCCTTGTGGTGGGCTGCTCAGCCAGTCCTCTCCCCGTGAGAGAGCTACTTTTCTATCCACACACCAGGAGGAGCTGTTGCGCTGC
>NW_005246503.1:0-258 GCF_000412655.1 Myotis brandtii
GACATGACATTGAGAACAAATGATTATAAAATTATATACTTTTATGAGCTTTATAGTCACTCTGATTTATGGTGTGAAAAGTGTACAAAGAGCTGTGGCCAGTGGCTCTATTGATTGAAATGTTGTCCAATACACCAGAAGGTGTGGGTTTGATTCCTGGTCAGGGGTTAGGGCATATACCTGGGTTTCAGGGTGAGTCCTGGTTGGGGTGAATATGGGAGGCAACTAATCTTCCTCTCTCTCTCTCTCTCTCTCTCT
>NW_005246504.1:0-258 GCF_000412655.1 Myotis brandtii
GCCTAAGACTCTCCGACAAATTCCCCTATTTCACGGTCTCACCCAGAGCAGGCTTCCAGTAATGGCTTAGCTTTGCGGAGGGAGCAATGGAGAAACACACAGGCAAGAATGTAAACTTGCTGGTTTCAAACATTCAGCCTGGACAACAAAATACACAGCATGGAAACTGCACCCCTAGGGTAGAGACCCGAACAAAATTTCACATTTCTACACGGACCACGGTGGCCGGCCCCTGGCTCCTTGGAGGCATCTGCCAAT
>NW_005246505.1:0-258 GCF_000412655.1 Myotis brandtii
AGGGAGAGGAAGCTGGGCGTTGCTACGTGACGTCATTGCCTGGATAGACACTTAGCACATTAGGCTTTTTTTGGGGCGGGGGGTGGGGGGAGGTAGATATATTTAGTTTTTGGTAACATACATTAGGTGGCACTAATTCCACAGTAACTATACGGTAACTAACATGAACCACAGAACTGTAACTCGGCCACAGCGGCATGAGCCTGGGCCTCTCTGGCTGACACCTTAGCCTTTTACGTAGACAGATTCCTGTTCTTT
>NW_005246506.1:0-258 GCF_000412655.1 Myotis brandtii
TCTCTCCACTGAGCCAAACCAGTGAGGGCATGTAGTTATTCTTTTGGTGAGCAGAGAGAATAGTATTGCATTTCAGATTTTGAATCCCTTAAGGAAATAAGAGTAAGGAACTCATTATTTATATTGCACCTAGTAAATCAATGTATATGTTTAAAATGTAGTGGGGTCCTAGCCGGTTTGGCTCAGTGGATAGAGCATCCATCTACAGACCAAAGATCCCTGATTCGATTCTGGTCAAGGGCACGTACCTTGGTTGCA
>NW_005246507.1:0-258 GCF_000412655.1 Myotis brandtii
CGGGAATGATCCCCTTTGCACAGCTGCCCACCCCTCCTCAGCTTTTTGCACAATCCCCTTCCTCAGCTTACCTACCTCATTCAATACAAACTTCCGCCTGCGGTGTACTCATTTCTGAGAGAACCCAGGATCAGAGCCAGTCCCATGGGAGATGAAAAGTAGATACCAATGCAGTTAAAATGGCAATCCCAGGACCACATGAAAGACAAATGATAGTGCAGATAACAAAGAAAGAGCTGGCTGTCTCTCTATGCCACA
>NW_005246508.1:0-258 GCF_000412655.1 Myotis brandtii
TTTTTTTTACATAAATTATGTAGTTATCACAACATTTATGTGAAATGGGCATTGTTATGTTCATTTCAAGGATGAATAAATTATGATGAGCGTCAAAATGAACTGTCCTAAGGTTGCCTAGCAAGAAATGGGAAATTATTTAAACCATAATTTTGGTCTGACTGCAATTTTACTATGCATTTCACTCACTAAACGACAGATGCCAGAAAAATAAAATTTTGACAGATATTTGATAAAATAATTCAATATCAGGGTGGC
>NW_005246509.1:0-258 GCF_000412655.1 Myotis brandtii
CAGAAATGTATATGGAACCCTTGAATTACAAGTAAATCGAACCTCAATATGAAAAGAACAGTGTAAATACACAAAAACACCTACAAACTGCTGTGAGATGACGAGTATACTGTTTCCATTTTTAAATTCCAGTTAAAAGAGATGGCGTTTCTAAAGGAAAGTAGTTGAAATACTAAAGAATTACAGCTTATACAACTCAGAACACTATGTGATTGTGGTTATTACTCTTGGAAATCACAATAATAGACCCTGGAATTT
>NW_005246510.1:0-258 GCF_000412655.1 Myotis brandtii
GGCACCTGAACTGCATCTAAGGAGTCCCCCAGCGCCCGGGCCTGGGCGGGAGAAGGGCTGAGGCAGAGCCCTGTGGGCACCGAGCTGTGCGCTCGGAGAACGGGCAGGAGGCCTCGGGAAGACAGGCGGGCACAGGGAGGCAGCGGGATGGCGGTGACAAGTGCCCTCAGGCCCCCTGGAGAGAGCGGACACTATTCAGCAGGCAGCCACAGTGGGTCTTTATCCAGGGCAAGGCCGGGATGCGGACTTTACCTTGGA
>NW_005246511.1:0-258 GCF_000412655.1 Myotis brandtii
AAAGAAGACCTGAACCAATGAAAAGCGACCCCTGCCCGGGGGTGGGATGACCTAGCCTTGCTGAGCTGCCAGCCCCTGCAAATTAACAACACCTCTTAATGACATATCCCATCAAGCGTCTGTCAAAATTCCAGCAGAATCATTTGAGAAATTTGACAAGCAGATCTTCTAAAAGTCATATGGAAGAATAAACCGTCACAAACAGCTACCTAAGATAATTGTGAAAAAGTACAAAATGTGATCTTTATCTTGTGGTTC
>NW_005246512.1:0-258 GCF_000412655.1 Myotis brandtii
GGAATGCCAGCAATTATAAACAAAATGTCACATCAACACATTCTAGTCTTTGTTCTAAATAATTACTACATTACAGTGATATTAGTATAATCTTAATTACAAAATTTTACCTACTTTTAAATCCAACATAAACTAAGAAGGAAAAAGTGTTTAATAGTGGAACACTTTCAGCATTTAGGACATTCTTTACACCAGCTCACTGAGTTTCAAACAATGAATACAAACATTCAATTTAAATAGAACATTTTATGTAATTAC
>NW_005246513.1:0-258 GCF_000412655.1 Myotis brandtii
CTGCCGACGGCAAACGCTCCTCATAAAACGAGTCTTCAATTCAAGCGGACGGTCTTCCCATGGACACTTAGTAAAACCAGTGAAGCGGGAAGCAGAACCCCAAAACATGGACCACGAGGGAAACCCTGTGGACGCCTGCGGATGCCGCTGTACAGGGATTTCTTCATTTTATTTTTATTTTTTTAACCAAAACGAAAAACACATCGCATACGTTTAGAATACTTAGACCTGATAGCAGACAGCACTCCCATCAACACA
>NW_005246514.1:0-258 GCF_000412655.1 Myotis brandtii
AAAGAAACGTTCTCTCCAAGCCCCCGCACCACCACCAGCAAACAAAGAGACCTGTGATTGCAATTCTCAGGTAAGGAGTTGCTTCAGACACAGAGGCGAGGCCTCGGGCGGCCACCCCTGCAGTCCCTCTGCGAGTTCAGAGAAGCAAAGGCAGAGACGGAGCCTCCAGGTGGAGGCCTTGGGTGAGTAGAGGCTGGAGGAGGCGTTTGGTTATCCGGCTGTGGCCTTGGAATGGCTGGGTCTCCAGAATGACAGAGC
>NW_005246515.1:0-258 GCF_000412655.1 Myotis brandtii
GGACTCGGCCCTTCCCTGAAAGGGGTCCGGTCTGCACGGCACGGCCTGAGACTGTGGAGTCTCTCGGGAGCTCCCGACTGCCTCGAGACGTCTGACATCCTCATCATCCCACCCCCACCCAAGTTGGAAGAAGGCAACGGCCAGATCCAAGCCTGTGCCCCCGCCAAGGACCAGCCGTTCGCAGGCGTGGACGCTGAGCAGAGGCCAGCATGGGGTTAGCATCTCAGTGGGCAGAGGCAAGTAGAGGATTAGAAGGTT
>NW_005246516.1:0-258 GCF_000412655.1 Myotis brandtii
TGTACTTGGATTTTTCTACTTCAGGCACCCAAAACTGCACCCCAGACACATCCTAAACCTCCAGTCTCTAGCAAACATACCAAGCACACTTCTTTTGTCCATGTTGACACAGGAACCAAAAAAAGGGTTTGGCTCTGGCAGTTTTTCAGAGTTGGTCAGACAACATTGAAACACATACTGAGACTATTGATTAACCAGAGAGTCATAACTGGTAGGTTTGCGATGAGCAGTGTAGATCCCTCAGAAGACAAGCAGCTT
>NW_005246517.1:0-258 GCF_000412655.1 Myotis brandtii
TTTAGAAAGAAAGCAGTAGCAAAATAATAAAATGAAAATGAAAATCCTTTATTCCTGTGGCAAAACAAAAGAAGGTAAAAGTCAGAGATTTGGCAGCATCAGAAGCCTACACATAAGAAAATATTGCGGGTAAGTGTGTGTTTTAAGGAATTTAAGGTAAAATAAACCACCACCTTGTACCTCTAACCCCATATGGTATGGGGCTGGGACAATGCAGACACCTTTTTTTTTTAATTTTTTTATTGCTTAAAGTATTAC
>NW_005246518.1:0-258 GCF_000412655.1 Myotis brandtii
GGGGATTTTTACTTTCTATTATTTTTTTTCCAATTTAATTGTGGTAAAATATATAGAACATAAAATTTACTATCTTACCCATCTTTTTTAGTATGGTTCAGAGGTATTAAGTGCATTCATATTACTGTGTAGCCATCACCACCATCCATTGTTAGAACTCTTCATCCTCTTTTCAAAACAGAAATTCTGAACCCATTAACAATAATTCCTCTTCTGCCCCTCCTTCCAGCCCCTGGCAACCACCATTCTACTTTCTGT
>NW_005246519.1:0-258 GCF_000412655.1 Myotis brandtii
AAAATAATAAATGAAGTAGGAGAAGGAATTGAGTTCCGTTTGAGCTGTTACCTCTCTAGTGGCCATAGATGTCCCAGCTGGCTGGCAGCAGGCACCAAGGCGACCTCAGGGGGCAGGTTTTGGGGGAGGGGGAGGTTGGGAGAGGGAAGGGGAGGTTGGGAGAGGGCTCCCCTTGGTTGGAGGGAGGGAGGGAAAGTGAGAGCGTGGAAACCCTGCCCCTTGAAGCTGGCACCTGGAGCCCATCACAGATGGCAAGAA
>NW_005246520.1:0-258 GCF_000412655.1 Myotis brandtii
AAGGTCATTAGAAGATATTATGAAACAATTTATGCCAATAAAGATGAAAGTTTATATGAAATTATATAAAATTTACACAGAAAAAAAAATAGGACTGATAGGACTGAAAGGTTTGATAATATTGAAGAAACTGAGCCTATTTTTATAAAACTTCCCACAAAGAAAACTCCACATCCAGATAGCTTCACCGGTGAATTATTCCAAAATTAAATAATTATTCAAAATTTAAATAATAAATCTAACACAAACACTTTCAGA
>NW_005246521.1:0-258 GCF_000412655.1 Myotis brandtii
CTCCACCATTGAGCCACACCAGCCAGGCAGTAGGGGTATTTTTAAAATATGGGCATTCCACTCTTGATTTCAGTCTGAATCTTCTTCTCTCATTCAGTTCTGTTTTGGTGGAGTAAATTGTTAAAGAACTCAGTGAGGAAGAAGGGAGGGAACACCTTCAATAATAAAATCCTGTATTGTTTAAGCACCTACCATGTTCAAATTATTATATTGTCATAGAGTTGGTGGGAGATGGAATAAAAGAGATACAAAGGTCTG
>NW_005246522.1:0-258 GCF_000412655.1 Myotis brandtii
AGCACCCAGAGCCCAGCACCCAGGCCCAGCACCCAGGGCCCAAGGCCAGCAGCTCCTGCCCACACAGCACCAGCTGGGCCTCATCCCACTTCCACAGGGTCCCCTACCCTCCAGGCACACAGCACAGCTGGGGGGACTCTGACTGGGGCCTCAGTGCCCAGCACGGCGATGCCCTCCAGGGGGGAGGTGTTCCCTCGTCCCCCAGCCATGCTCCGTGGGGACCATCACCGATCGCTGAGCTGGGGCTTGTCCAGGGCT
>NW_005246523.1:0-258 GCF_000412655.1 Myotis brandtii
GCACAATGTGGAGTCCAGGCCTTCTCAAGGCTGGAGACAAAGAGGAGCCCTGCCTGCTTTTGATTCAGGCGCTGTCCCTGCCAATCCTGAGGGAGAACTTGAAGAACAATGTGACTTCCATTACAGAATTCAAATGAGGTTTTCCAGGGAAACACGAAAGCAGAGGCTAGCTGCACACCAAGGGTTTCCTCCTGCGTGTGCCAGGGGCAGGAAGCGGGCCTCGATGGCATGGAGGAGACTGTCTGGCTCTGAAACTCT
>NW_005246524.1:0-258 GCF_000412655.1 Myotis brandtii
GACACTGTATCCACTGAGACAAACTAGCCAGGGCTTTACCTTAATTTTAAAGTTTTTTTCCTGTAAACGTAAATCCATATCTAGGATTTGTGGACATATGTCATCCTCATTTGTCAGTGTTCGAAATCATATCAAGGAAAGTTACTGGCCAAAGTGATCTTATGGGTGAGTCAGGATACTCCTGTAGGTCCCAACGTCTTCTCCTAAGACTGTTTTCATTGTGGGTGACATTATGAACTCTTCTGGTGACCTCTTGGT
>NW_005246525.1:0-258 GCF_000412655.1 Myotis brandtii
CATGTTCCTTCCAAATGTGCTTCTGCCAACCTGTATGCAGGTTATCAGGTAAAACTCTGCAATGTTTCAAACCTAAAGAAAAATGACAGTTGTGAATATTCTCTTTTTTAGTTAATTCACACAATTAGAAATGTACTATGTAAAAAGCAAAGTGAAGATGTGAATTATCAATAAGAAGGCTTTGAAAGAAGTTACATGTAGATTGTAATAAAAAATTCTACATAATATATTCATCCTTCTTGACACTGTTTTCTCTCT
>NW_005246526.1:0-258 GCF_000412655.1 Myotis brandtii
GAACCGGCCTCCCTGGAACCATTGCAGGATGGTGATGGGGTTTGAGCTCTGAGGACGTGTCTTAGTGTTTCACATGCACTGTTCATTGAGTCTTCACAATGACCTTGGGGCAGAAGGGGGGGCTGTAGTCTCCACTTTCCGTGAGGAGCTGGGAGAGCAGAGGGTGGAACTGGAGCCTGCAGCAGGGGGTGCGGCTCACACCCCACAGCCTGGCTCCTGCCGGCAAGCCAAGGCCGCACAGCTCACTGCGCTCAGCCG
>NW_005246527.1:0-258 GCF_000412655.1 Myotis brandtii
AGCACTGAAATGTGTAGAGAACATTCACCTCGCTGACCATCAGATAAAAACACAGCTCTGGAAACCCAAGTTCAGCATCCTAATACCTCAGCTAAATGCATGTATAAAACTCATTCAAAAAAAAAGTCAAACCTCTTATTTAGCATAGAAATGCAACTAAACAATACTGAGGCCTTCATATGATGCAGAACACTTGACACCAGTCCCAGGTAATCATACCCACTGAAAGGTGTGCGTTTCCAACCGAAAGTCTAGAGT
>NW_005246528.1:0-258 GCF_000412655.1 Myotis brandtii
CAAAGCCAGGGGTCACAGGTGAAATGACATGTCAGAAAGTGTAAAATAGTAAAAGATAAGGTAGAAATGTGGGTTAGTCAGTGGCACCTACCTCTGCACACTGATGGAAAAGAACTGGTTCCTGGTATGATCTGAACATAGCTCTTGTGTCCTACATTTCACTAGTTACTAGTCAGCATGGCCAGGCCTGCTCCGATATCATCCAGCATGTTCACCTGTGTATTCTCCCTGCACCAAAGTCTCTACACATACATAAAA
>NW_005246529.1:0-258 GCF_000412655.1 Myotis brandtii
GGTGGGCGTGAGGGGCTGTGGGTCCTGGACACGCAGCGGCTCAGGCAGGTTCTGGCCCATCAGCCGAAAGGCCAGTTTGACAAACGGTGGGGAAACGGTGGCTGGTGAGGGACGGGTTGTGGCTGGTTAGGGACGGGGTGACCTGGGCGGGAGGGAAGGAGGGAGGAAGGGAGGCAGGGACCCATCCTTAAAAGCCGGGGCAGCCCCTCCCCGTGGGCCCCGGCCACACCCCACTTGGCCACCAGGACAGACTGAGGG
>NW_005246530.1:0-258 GCF_000412655.1 Myotis brandtii
ATGAATTGTTATTCTCCACATGTGGAACTTGGTTTTCTCCTTCTCCCATCATCTTTGCAAATCTGCTTGCCTCATAGCAGGGTTCTGAGGGTTACTCATTTCTTTAGTGTATAAAAAAGTACTTTGAACATCTCAAAAGAAATATCTTATATTGAGACTAAATAGTGCAATAACAAGCTGGTGGACTATAGTTAGTGTGCATTTCTCATCTCAAGTCCTGCCTGGTCCCTACCAGTTCTTCATCCCTGGTTGGGCAGG
>NW_005246531.1:0-258 GCF_000412655.1 Myotis brandtii
AAAAAAGGCAAGAACTCAAGCCCAGTCTTTCCCGTCCACAATGCTCCATCACCAATCCCACACATGGCTTTAGGAACTGGCAGAGAGGTCATTTTCAAATCCCTCCAACTCTGGAAGCGTTAATTCACTGCAGGAATTATGAATGTTGATTAGGTTTATGCTGCACTCTTTACCTCCCTTCTCCTTCATGTATAGAATGTTTCAAATGTTCTCACTCTTAAAAATGAGAATAGCACCATGGTTCTCAATGGAGGGCTA
>NW_005246532.1:0-258 GCF_000412655.1 Myotis brandtii
GCAGGAACGCCCCCCATGCACCCTCATTCCTGCGCCCATGTGATGCCATGTATCAGGAGTGACCTATAGGGTTAACGTCCTGGGCGTGAGTTCCCCTCACACATGGACGGCGGGAGCTCAGTCCCGTGTGCTGCACAGAACCGTCCAGTGTGGCTGCTGCCAGGAATGCGGGCTCCCAGGACCCGGGAGCAGAGAGCCCCCCGGAGAAGCCAGGACACACTCCTCAGCTCCGGTGGAGGAAGCAGCTCTGGAATGTTC
>NW_005246533.1:0-258 GCF_000412655.1 Myotis brandtii
AAGAAGTTTTATCTCTGAAGATGAAGGAATAGCAAGAATAATCCTAACAAATAGGCCTTGCTGAGTTTATTTTGGTACTAGGGGCCCAGTGCATGAATTCATGCAGCATGAAAGGAACTGTGGGCCGCAAGGCTACAGTGGGCATAAGTGCAGGTCTCAGCCCATCCTCCGTGCCCCCTCCAGACCCCTCCCACCATGGCTCCCAGTCCCCTGTTTGCCTGCTGCCCCACTCCCGCCGCTGCTGCTCCCACACGCTGA
>NW_005246534.1:0-258 GCF_000412655.1 Myotis brandtii
AGAAACTTGAATATCATGTTTTCCAGATTTGTACAATACTAATTTGGCAGAATAAACTCTACAGCAGACTGGTCATTGGCCATATTCCTCAAGGCAATGTTCTTCAGTCTGGTAGCATGCTATTACTAAGTCAGAACAAGGGACATTTTTTTTATGATTTTTAGAAAAGTCATCAATGGAATAGTTTCAATGTTAAGATTTCCTAGTTGTGCCCAGCCGGTATGGCTCAGTGGTTGAGGGTTGACCTATGAACCAGGA
>NW_005246535.1:0-258 GCF_000412655.1 Myotis brandtii
GAGCTTGTTCTTTATGGTTGTTTAAGACTATTTGTTAAATAGATTAATGATGAGAAAAGTGAAAATAGCAAGAAAAACCTATTGGGAAATCATATTCATAGAAAGAAAATTTAACCAAGCTATTTTATTATTATAATTCTTAGTTTTGCTTGATTATTTTTGGTCTTCTACAAGACAAAATAATAGATTATAAAGTTATTTTGATCAAGCACTTAGCAGTAACTATAAAATACAGTAAACATTAAAATACAATTTTTT
>NW_005246536.1:0-258 GCF_000412655.1 Myotis brandtii
GGGGGGCAGAAAAGCAGGTCTGAAATTAGTGCCCTTTTGCCCTGGACATGTTGTTCAATGGTTAGAGCATTAGCCCACGCACTGAGAGGTCATTTGTTAGATTCCAGGTCAAGGGCACATACCTGAATTTCAGGTTCAATCCCCTGCCTTGGTCGGGGCACATGCAGGAGGCAACTGATCTGTGTGTCTCTCTCATATTGATGTCTCCTTCTCTCTCTCTCCCCCCCTCCCTTCCTCCCTCCGAGTCTCTAAAAAAAA
>NW_005246537.1:0-258 GCF_000412655.1 Myotis brandtii
AACCAGTGATTTCTCTGTGCATGGGACGATGCTCAACCAACTGAGCAACACTGACCAGGGCTGTTTTTCTATTATTTTTAAAAATATTCCCTCCTTTGAGTTTCTATTATGCTTTCCTTTTGGGGTTTCCATTATCTGTATTTAAAAAAAAAATCTGCTTTCTATATATCTTAACATTTAATAAATATTTTCTTTCTTTATTTTTTTTCTAGTGGCATAATGGCTATTATTTCACTCCTTAAACTCTCATTTTCCAAA
>NW_005246538.1:0-258 GCF_000412655.1 Myotis brandtii
ATGGAAGTGAGTACATGAGCTAATCTGCCTAAGTAAAATTGGAGAAATATCATAATTCAGATTTTTTAAGGCAAATTATCTATATACTAGAGGCCCAATGAATGAAATTTGTGCAAAAGTAGGCCTTGAGAGCCACGGCTGCCGTGGATCCCTCCCTTGTAGCCCCAGGGCCTAGCCCCAGCTTCGTCCTGGAGGGATATCTGGTCTAATTAGCATATCACGCTTTTATTATCCTAATATATAAAAACCCAGGGTCTG
>NW_005246539.1:0-258 GCF_000412655.1 Myotis brandtii
GGAGCAGGCGAAATATGGAAGTATTTTGGTTTCTGGGGAATCAGCATCAGGCTTTAAAATACAGGATACTGGGAGAGCTGGGAACTACCTCTCCAGACAACCTTCCAGGTGTCCCATAGGAGTCTCCATTCTTAAGGAGATTTTTTTAAAAAAGTCTGTGATGGGCAATTGTACAAGCGGCACTGAGCTCCCAGACTGTTACTATGAATGGCAGGGACTGTCATGTGGGAGCGGCTGGGGAAGGGATTTGATTAACAA
>NW_005246540.1:0-258 GCF_000412655.1 Myotis brandtii
CTGGAGGTTGGGAAGTCCAAGATCAAGGTTTCTGCAAATTTGGTATCTGGGAAGGGCCCTCTTCCTGGCTTGCAGAAGGCTGCCTTCTTGCTGGGCCCTCACATGTAAGAGAGAGAGAAAGAGCCCTGTTCTCTATCTCCTCTTCTAAAGGCACTAATCTCTTTATGGTGTAATGAGGTCATCTTCATGACCTCAGTAGTGTAAGCCCTGAAAGTTGTTTTTGTTTGTTTGTTTGTTTGTTTTGTAATGCAAGTGGCT
>NW_005246541.1:0-258 GCF_000412655.1 Myotis brandtii
ATTTTTGTGATAGTGAATAATTTTATTAATGGGAAATATCTGATTGTTCATATACAAGATAGAATGTTGCATCATTTCACCAAAAACTTTGGGGGAGATGAGCAAACAATGGAGAATATCTTGAGGCTTATGCATAGCTTTTCTTTAAGAATTTCTAAACTTTTGTAGATTACCAGGCTTAATAATATGTTCCCCTTTTACAGTACCTTTTTAAAAAAAACTATCAATTCTAATAGGGAGTACAATGTACTGTGTAAA
>NW_005246542.1:0-258 GCF_000412655.1 Myotis brandtii
AAACTGATGAACAAAATAGAAATAGAGGCATGGATACCTAGACTGACAGCTGTCAGAGGGGAGAGAGTTGTGGGGGACTGGATGAAAGAAGGTGAAGAGAGGAAGGATAAATTACATAGAAAGTAAACAAATAAGAATAGAGAGAAATAGGAAAGTTAAATGAGAGGCATTTTTGAACAGAAGAAAACTGAGAGGAAGTATAACAAATATTTGCTAAAACATAATATATTCTGGGAAATTCAAATCTATCATGGCTAA
>NW_005246543.1:0-258 GCF_000412655.1 Myotis brandtii
TGTGAAAATATCTCGTGTCTGTTTGTAACATCACTATGTAGAACTATTACTGTAATGTTGTCAAGATTGGAAGCAGGGCAACCATTAGGAGCCTACAACGGTCCAGGTGATATATAGTCATGGCTGGACCAGTGTTGTAGTGATGGAGTTGATGGGCAACTGTTAGATTTAATAAACATGTTGAAAGTGGAGCAATAAGACTTGCTGATGGATTGGAAAGCATCACCCCCTATAAGCTATTGGTCAAAAATAACATCA
>NW_005246544.1:0-258 GCF_000412655.1 Myotis brandtii
CTGCCCTAGAGCATGCCCACTATGTGTATGTCTGTTGTTTTTCTCCTAAACTCTAATGGACCCCACGAAAGTTGCAACCAGTGGAGCAGTGGGCAGTGGCACCTTGTCCTTAGTTTACCCACTGAACCTGTCTCCAAGGCTCGGCTCCCTTTTTCTCTGTCTTTCTATTTCCCGTTGCTTCTTCTACCTTAAGCCCTTTCTTTGTTTCACTGTCCCAGTTTTAACAACACACTCTCAAAATCACCTGTATTAGGGTTG
>NW_005246545.1:0-258 GCF_000412655.1 Myotis brandtii
TGATCAGATGAACAACAAAAAAGCAACATTTAACTATACGTTATTGTTACTGTCTTCTTGTGCATTCTTCTATTTTCATGCATGGCTATTGGTCTATTTTCTATGTTACCAATTGAGATAACTTACTTGACTTTTCTCACATTTGTTAGTTTATTTTTAAATTACATATGCTTATCAGAAAGGTATCAAACAAAATAGCAAAGTATAACAAAAAATAAAATAAATAAACACAACCAAACAAAAAATGTGGAAATAATA
>NW_005246546.1:0-258 GCF_000412655.1 Myotis brandtii
CCTCGCCCGCCCTCCCCCCACCCATGTGCTGGGTCCCTTTGCCCTGGTCGGACGCCCCTACACTCAGTGACGTCTCCAGGTGCCGTGCGGTAACTAATGGAGCACACACCTTGTTTCAAAGCCGTGATTGAGCTCAGATTAACATATTTACCGTCAGTGCTCCCGGGGGACCTGCTGGGGAACCGAGGTGCCAGGGGGACTGCGGCGTGCGCGATGGTGACAGCGGCGGGACTCCTGCTCTCTGTGCTGCAGGGCAGG
>NW_005246547.1:0-258 GCF_000412655.1 Myotis brandtii
TCTTTTTGAGCATCTCGATATCTTGCCTTGAGAGGATACACTCCCAGTGGGGCCACTTCCCAGAAAGCATGGTCACTAATAAGAGGCGGGCGTAGGATTTGAACCCAGATCCTTTTGTAAGGCAGACAAATTTCTCCTTAGCAGTTGGGGAGGGAGGCCTGGCCCTAAAAAGTTGCCTGGCAAAATAAATTCCACAGAAAGGATTTTAAGTTAATCAAGTCTTGCTGAGAGGCCTGAGAAAACATCCCCTCCCCTAAC
>NW_005246548.1:0-258 GCF_000412655.1 Myotis brandtii
GCCTACATTCAAAGTGAGGAGATAACACAAGGTGTGAACACCATGAAGTGAGAATTATTGAAAGGGGAGGTTTCACCCTGGGTTCTGTCCATCCTTAAGTGTTGATTATAAGACCAAGAAGTCTTAGATTTAAAAATAAAAGGATCCCTTAATTCCCAGGTGGACATTCTATGGATAGATTTAGCGTGCTACAGATCCAGGCACTATGGAGGTTGTGGAGGACATATGTTGTGTACAATTTTGCACAATGGGATGCGT
>NW_005246549.1:0-258 GCF_000412655.1 Myotis brandtii
TTAGCAGTAAATTCTACACTTGAAGGATAGTTTTCTTCATTGCTTTATATGTGATATCCAAGGCAGCCTCTGAGTGTTTACCTATATTTCATTTAAGAAAACACACTCTGATGTTTCATCAAGGAGTATATATCTCAAATCCCAAATAAAATATTTAAAGTAAAAATAGCACCCATGATATCCTAATATTCCATCAGTTCTTTTTTTTTTAATAAGAGAAGTTACTGCAGCTCCTAATATCTCTACTTATTTTGCAAT
>NW_005246550.1:0-258 GCF_000412655.1 Myotis brandtii
ATATGTAATACTATATGTAATACTTTAAACAATACAAGAATTTTAACAATTAAAAAAAAATCATAATTCTAGCTGATACGTGATCAAACTCAAGAGCAAACAGTGAGTTTGATAATACCTCCACAGTGTCAAAAAAGTTTTATCTCAGCTACATGCACAATATATTAATTTCACGAGGTTGTTACTTCTGCTAGAGCATACCATGGTAGTGGTCATGTTCAGGGTGACAACATTATTAGACAACTAGAGGCCCAATGC
>NW_005246551.1:0-258 GCF_000412655.1 Myotis brandtii
AAAAAAATTTGTATTTATATCCTACAAAATAATATCTGAAGCAAGGTATTTCAAAGGTCCTGGCTATGCACTTGGATTGGAGGAGCAGAAATAAACACATGGCAAAATACAAAGCAATACATACTTCCAAAAATTATCCTGCCACACATCAAAAACCCAATTTAATGGCTTTTCATATTCGAAAGACTTGCTCTGAATAACTTTTTACCATTTCAAGAAATAAAATCTACTCTTAATCAATCCCTTTGACATCTTTTA
>NW_005246552.1:0-258 GCF_000412655.1 Myotis brandtii
TCTAGGTTTGTGTAAGTGCACTCTATGATGTTCACACCATGATGGAATCGCCCACTGCATTTCTCAGAATGCATTCCTGTCATTAAGTGACACGACTATATTTATAACTTTTCTCTGAAAAGAAATATGGCCTCTGACAAGAAAAAGGCTGTATCTAAACAGGTGTGTTCAGCAAACACTGTGCCACGGGGGCCCAGGACACTGGCTGTGTGCTCACACCCAGATACTTAATGGAAAGGGGAGAGTGGGAAAAGCACA
>NW_005246553.1:0-258 GCF_000412655.1 Myotis brandtii
ACAGTACAAGTTACCATCTTCGGGACCCTATGTATGCACCAGACTCTTTGGTAGGCGGTTCACATACGCTCACACATCAATAGTGCCAGCAACCCTATGAGGGAGGTACTACTGTTATGTCTATCTTACAGACGCAAAAGCTGTGTTCGATAGAGTCAAAGTAAATTGCCCATGACATTGCAGGGTCTCCAAGACTCCAAGTTCTCTGCTTTTGATCCCTATACCATATTGAGGTCCCATTTAATACTAAATATAAAT
>NW_005246554.1:0-258 GCF_000412655.1 Myotis brandtii
CCGACCCCTATTTCCAGGCTGAGCCAGGTCCATAGCTTCAAGGAAAGTCATAAAGCTGAAAAACTGGGAGAAACCTCTGGTGTTGAGGGGAGAAACTGTCCAATGGCCACATCTATAGCAGGGTCAGGCCAAAGGGACAGCATTGGGCACCAATAGCATCTGCTATACCTCCTCATCTCCCCCACTTCCACCCACACGCAATTACATTATCTTCATGTCAATGGACTTCCTTGGGTATATCGTGCAGTCCCCAGTCCC
>NW_005246555.1:0-258 GCF_000412655.1 Myotis brandtii
ATGTATATGACATATATGTATATGACATATACACATCTTAGCTTCATTCAGTCCTTAAAAGACTTAAATGTCACTGACATTTTTCTTAACTTCTACAGCTACTGGCTTAGGGTAGGATGCAGGGCATCAAGTCTTTATTCATGCTTGGAGTAAAATACTCAACCACAATAAATGAGCAATTTACTTCCAGTGAACATTATATATTACAGGATTAACCCGATCATTCATTCTCTTCCCAAATCCCGGGAGTTGGCCGGG
>NW_005246556.1:0-258 GCF_000412655.1 Myotis brandtii
AAAAAAAGTTTTATCACTATTCACGGTTTATCTAGTAAATAACCACAAAGTTCACCTAGTAAATATCAAGAGGTGTAAAACATTTGGAGAACTTTTAAAAAACGTGGAAAGTGCTGAAAAGCATAAAAATAAAAATCACTCATAGGCCTGCCTACAAGTCAGAATTCACCGCAGTTAACTTTGTGGGTCTATCTCTACATTTTTGAAATCTGTTAAAAATTCAAATCAAGCAAAACTGGTTCTTTTCCAGACTAGTTT
>NW_005246557.1:0-258 GCF_000412655.1 Myotis brandtii
CTCCCCATCCCTGCACTCCTCCCCCATCCTTGCACCCCATATCCCCTGCACCCCTGTATCTCTGCATCGTGTGCTTGTGAGCTTTACTCGGGAGCACAGAGGCACTGGAATGTGTGCTGGCAGCTCAGGGGTTTCTGGTCAACCTGCAACTCCCCCCCTCACCCCCCTCGCCCAGGGACCAGCTAGGAAGAGTGCGACCCACCCCTCCCCATGAGAGAGCAAGGCTGCAGGGACCCACGCACAGTGTGTGTGTGTGTG
>NW_005246558.1:0-258 GCF_000412655.1 Myotis brandtii
AGTTCACTGTGAATAACTCATTCTCGAATTGCCCCCCTGAACAATCCAGTTGCCCCCCTGTGGGGCGTGCGCCCCACGCTGGGAACCACTGGTGTAAACGAAGCTTAATGAAGGCTCACTCCACCGGACAGTGGGCCTGGGGTGCAGGACCCTGGCAGGGAGGTCACTCTCGGACACTGGCCCTGTCAGCGCCGTGGCGGGAAGGACGGGGCGAGGCAGGCACGTCCTGCTCTAGGGTCCCCGCAGGCCCCAGGCCGG
>NW_005246559.1:0-258 GCF_000412655.1 Myotis brandtii
AAGGTCTATGATACCTCCATGGCCATTTATAACTGCCTTTTGTAGGACTTCACTTGAATTTCTAATGCATTATCTATCCTGTTTAAGACTTTCTAGACCACTTGAAGAGGGGTATTAGTCTCCAGATTCTAGCTTCCTAGTATATTTATGACTTAAGGAGAACTTCTAATGGTGCTAAGTGCATAGTAGGTTCTAAGTAGAGATCAGTTTCCTTTTATTTACACAGTTCCACAAGGGTTTGGACAAGTTGTCTTCATT
>NW_005246560.1:0-258 GCF_000412655.1 Myotis brandtii
CCGAATTGGAGAGGGTGTAGGTCGGGCTGAGGGACCTTCCCCCCCCTCTGGCGCACAAATTTCATGCACAGGGCCTCTAGTATTAAATAAAAAAGCAAGTCCCAAAATATTATGCTGAGATAAATCTGGCAGAGAAAGACAAATACTGTATGGTGTCACTTACATATGAAATCTAAAAACTAAACAAAGCAAGCAAACAAAGCAAAAAGAGACTCAGAAACAGAAACCAAAGGGATGGTGACCAGAAGAAAGAGGTGG
>NW_005246561.1:0-258 GCF_000412655.1 Myotis brandtii
CCTCGCCCGCGCCTTGGCCGCGCGCTGACTCCGCCCTCCTCACTGCTCTGACGTCACGACCCGGCTTAGAGGGTGCTCCTTAAAGGGACCGCGCGCGGTTCCCCAGCTCGATGGGCCTCAGACCCTGTGTCCCGCAGGTTACCTGTAAGCAGTGCCTGCCCAGCTCTGCGGCGCCCCGGGAGCCGGAGCACGTGGCTTCGCATCTGCCTGTCAGGACCCTCAGAAATGGAAGAACAAGAGGCCATGCGGGGGCGAGGG
>NW_005246562.1:0-258 GCF_000412655.1 Myotis brandtii
AAGAACCATCATGGACAGTGTGGTGGTTAAGGGTGGCCTGAACTCAAGCCCTGGCCCTGTCACTAGCTGATTGTGCCTTAGTTTTTTCATCTGTGAAATGGATATAATAGTACTTACTTGTATGGGTTGCACACAGGGCCCTTAGCACTATGCCTGGCACTTGACAAATATTTCATAAATGGTGGCTAGTGCCTGCTTAGAATGTATTGTGCTAAAGCATTTTATACACAAGGAAACTAAGGCTTAGAGAAATTAAAT
>NW_005246563.1:0-258 GCF_000412655.1 Myotis brandtii
CCAAGATCAAGGTTCTGGTCAGTTCAGTTCTTGTGAAATCTCTCTTTCTGGCTTATAGATAACTAACTTTAGTATGCATCTGGTCTCTTTTTGTATTCTTGAGGAGCGAGAGTGATAAGGCCTATGGAATTAGGGGCCATGCCTTATAACTTCTTTTAACCTTAATTATTTCCTTGGAGGCCCCATCTCCAAATACAGCCACATTAGGGGGTTAGGGCTCCAACATATAAATTTTGGAAGGATAGCCCTGGCCGGTTT
>NW_005246564.1:0-258 GCF_000412655.1 Myotis brandtii
TGTCTAAATAGGTCAAGCGTTTTTCATCAGCTAAAACAGAGCAGCCAGTGGTCAGGATTTTGATTGTTATCAATATGCTCCTCCCCTCCAAGTTTCAGTCCATTTTTAGGTCTTTTTGCCCTAGCAGTTGTCCTTCGTATAAAATTAAAGACTTCTGAAGGGAAATGATATAAGGCCAGGGCCATAAGGTTCCTTGTTTTCTCCTGTTTAAAATGAACACAGCCCTAGACGGTTTGGCTCAGTGAATAGAGTGTTGGC
>NW_005246565.1:0-258 GCF_000412655.1 Myotis brandtii
AACATCAATCGGCTGTCTCCTGCATGCCCCCCTACTGAGGATTGAGCCAACAACCCAGGCATGTGCCCTTACCAGGAAATCAATCCAGTGATCTCCTGGTTCAGAGGTCAATGCTCGACCACTGAGCCACACTGAGAGACAGCACAGAAGTGCTGATGCAAACGGGCAGTACAACTAGAGGGGCGACCCACCAAGATTCCCTTTGTCCTGCTGAAGGAGCGTCTGCCCCACTCACCAGCCCTTCCTGGAAGCCAGACA
>NW_005246566.1:0-258 GCF_000412655.1 Myotis brandtii
CTGGGCCTCTAGTTCTATAATAAAATTATATTGTTTGTTGTACTATTGTTTGATATCTGTGATCCAGAGTCATGAAGGCGGCAACGCTGTCATGGTCTCAACAGGTGACTCAAAAAAGTACTCAAAGAATAAAGGAGGTTAAAACCATGTTGATTATTGGGCCAAACAAACCCAGATCTGCACAGGTAAAACCTCACTTTCATTAAAAATTAACTGTGGTCATGAAGGTCGGGATTAACTTTGATGTTCCTCTCTTAC
>NW_005246567.1:0-258 GCF_000412655.1 Myotis brandtii
AAGAATAAAGTTGTTTCCTACTCACATCCTATCATGTTCTGCTATTTCAATGTCATGGCTAGCAAGGCCAGTATTCATTATTAAGGTTTATTAAATGAGGTCACATGGGTGGGGCCCTAATCCAATTTGACAGCAGAGGGAGACATCAGGGATGAACATGCAAAGGAAAGACCATGTGAGGATATAGCCAGAAGGCAGAGTCAGCAAGCCAGGAAGCGAGAGCTCTTACCAGAAACCAATTCTTCCAATACTTCTAGT
>NW_005246568.1:0-258 GCF_000412655.1 Myotis brandtii
AAACAACAGCATGAGAGGAAAGTGAGCTAGTAAGACACCTAAAGTCTTCATCTTTCACATTCAGTAGCCATTGAAACCTAAAACTGATGAGTTCACAAAAGCATACAATGTGGCAACACAGAACTAAAGTTTCAAAGAAACAGGAGGATGGGAAGTTGTCGCCTCTTGGAAGCAGGGAAATAAGGGGTGAGGGTGCCATGGGAATGCTTTTTGCTTGTTTTGTTCTATACTTTCTACAATATTTGACCTTTTATTTTT
>NW_005246569.1:0-258 GCF_000412655.1 Myotis brandtii
TCTGTCTGTCTGTTTCTCTCTCTCATCAACAAACAAAAAGAAAAACACCAAACTGATGTCTTTCTCTTTATCTCACTCCTCTCTCTCTAAAAATCAACACATATTTTTAAAAAACCATCCCAAATAAGGCAAAAATAAATAAAAATAAACAATATACAGAAAAGAGAACAATGTGTTAAGTAAAATGCATGTAGATGATTGGTTTAAACGAAGCATAGGCCCTGGCTGGTGTGGCTCCATTGGATGAGTGTCGTCCCA
>NW_005246570.1:0-258 GCF_000412655.1 Myotis brandtii
AGTCCCGCAGTGCGCAATGTATGCGGCTGTATCTGCGGCCTTGGCTCCGCGGTGCAGATGTCCTGGATGGAATGCATGCCCCACTTCCCAGCACCTGCTCTGCCCTCAGAGTGCCCTGTTTTGACTGAGTGGGCAGGTCCTTCCAATTCTGCTTCTCAAGTGTTTGACCTCTGTGCTCTCATCTTACATCCGTCATCTTAGCTAATGCCTGCAGACTGAAGTAAGAATGGAAAGTGAAGCAACTCTTTTTTTTTTTTT
>NW_005246571.1:0-258 GCF_000412655.1 Myotis brandtii
CAGTCAATAGGGTGGATCTGGTGCCAGACGGGCTCTGCTTGGCCTCATTTTACTCTGTGGCACGAAAACACGATGGAATTATCAAAATGCCAAGGAGCAATATGCCGAAGGTCCCAAAGGTCGCAAGCCAGCGCTGCTATTCCGAGAAACCAGAAATCAGTGCATTGATATACGTGTGAAGAAGCAGACATTTTTAGGCCCCGGTACTTGAAATAAAGTATTGCTTTGATAGAATAACATATATCTGGGTATCTATAT
>NW_005246572.1:0-258 GCF_000412655.1 Myotis brandtii
GCTTGGCTGGGGCAGATCTTGTTTGTTAACAGCATTCCGTTTATTGCAGATATAGTGAGAACTTTGCTTCAGATGTGTCTACTGTCTCTGCTGGAGATTGCCCTCAGTTCCTAGAAGTCATCAGCGGGCCTTGCCCCTATGAGTTTCCTTAACATGCTGATTGCCTTTTCACAGTGACAGGAAGAGAAATGCTGGCAAGGTGGGAGCTAAAACCTTATGTGACTTAACCATCTACACTAATAAAAGAGAAACATGGTA
>NW_005246573.1:0-258 GCF_000412655.1 Myotis brandtii
CAGTTTCCCAACTCTTGTCACCCACACTATTCTTTTGTGTATTTTTAATAAAGTGATCTACTTTAACCATAAGTTTTTTTAGGGTAGGGATAATGCTTTCTTTTAAAAAAAACTTTTAATTTTGAAATAATTATAGATTTACAAAATTTTGCAAAAATAGTACAGAGAACTGCTGTGTAACCTTCATCCAGTTTCCCCCAATGGATATATTTTATTTAACTATTAGAGGTCCAGTGCACAAATTTGTGCCTGGGTGAG
>NW_005246574.1:0-258 GCF_000412655.1 Myotis brandtii
GTGCTATAGTCACAACTTGTTCTCCCAGCCAATTGGCCTGAAGGTCAACTCCCCCCAGTGACGCCAGCAGCAATCAATGCTCAACAACAGATCAGTGCACACAACCTACACAGGGGCACGTCTGGAGTGCCTAGTTCAGGTTACTGGGGAGGCTGACCCATAGGGCCCTACAGGACTCCTACTACACAAGGACACTCTACCAATTCCAGGAGAAGTAGCATCTCTACCTAATACACAGAAACAAACACAGGGAAGCAG
>NW_005246575.1:0-258 GCF_000412655.1 Myotis brandtii
TGGAAGGAGGGCAAACAGATGTTGGGGGTGAGTGTCCCTACCTCAAATTCTTCCTTCCACATTCCATTTCCAACTCACTCAAGCCTGCATTTATGCGTTTGTTCATTTATTCATTTACTATTCAGTTCATTAGTCAAACAAGCTCACTGCATTTTTACCTCTGCTCAAAAGTTATTTCTTCCACGAGTCCTTTCCTCTAAAATATCTTCCTTCTTCCCATCCCAGAACACTCTATTCCCTTACCCAGTTTTTTTTTTT
>NW_005246576.1:0-258 GCF_000412655.1 Myotis brandtii
GAGCACCTCCCTGGTTGGGGAAGGAGGGGGAGAATGGGTGGCCCAGGCCAGGGAGGGCGGCAGCTGAGCCCTGGCTGTCCTCCTGCCCATCTTCCCCTGGAAGGGCCTTTAGGAAAGATTCCAATTCAAGGAGAGGCGGTTGGAAGGCACATCTCACCCTGCCATACAGTAGTCAGGAAGGAGTGGGAAGTGGCCACCTAACTCCTGGGACCTCTGTCCCTTCCTGGGGTCAGGAGTCCTCGTTAGGGAGGTTCCCCT
>NW_005246577.1:0-258 GCF_000412655.1 Myotis brandtii
CCCGCAGTCCACGGTAGGGTTATTTTTTAACTCTCACCCAGCAAATGGCTGATCACAGTGCAGTGAAGATGGAAAGAATGACCATGAAATCACAGAGGGATTAAAAGTTCAGCTGCAGCCAACACATGCATTTGTATTCCAGGCACCGTCCCATTATTCTACTCAATTAACCCGGCAATCCTTTCAGGCGGTGCCATTGTCCCGTGTTACAGACGAGAAAGCAGGGACTCGGGAGGTCCAAGCCCCTCCCCCCTCCCC
>NW_005246578.1:0-258 GCF_000412655.1 Myotis brandtii
AAGAGTATTTGGCCCATCTCCTCAAGGCTGTTAAATCTTGTATTACAGGAAAGGGCCCTATATTGACAAGAAAGGTAGAATGTAAGAGTTTGATTCAGTAGCCTCAAGAATATGCCCGGGAGTGAATCCTGTTTCCTGCTAATACTTATTAGCCACATTCTTTAGCTCCTTTGGTGTACAGTCTCTTCCTTTAGCTCCTTTGGTGTACAATCTCTTCCCTCTCTTAGCAGACCTAGAACACTACCTGTCAGGAAGGCT
>NW_005246579.1:0-258 GCF_000412655.1 Myotis brandtii
GCCAAAAAAGAATGAGAAATGCCCATTCTAGTTACTCCGAGGAAGTAGCAGTAGAGCTGAAATTTAAAGAAATGAACTAAAGGAACAGGAAAGGGAGCAAGCATCTTATACTTTCCTTCCCACCTCACCTAAAAAAATTCAGACACAATCAAAGGCAAAGAAGGCAATATAATGAAACTCCATGTACCCATAATTTTGCTTCAACAATTATGAACTCAGTCTGGTTTCATGTATACTCTCACTTCCATATACATGTAT
>NW_005246580.1:0-258 GCF_000412655.1 Myotis brandtii
CCCTCTCTCTTCTTTGCTCTACTTCCCCTCCATGCAACTGGTTGCCAATTATCGCCCGTTGTTTGAAATTGTCTCTTGCATATGTTCCTTCCTTTCCACCCCCCATTGCCACGCTATATTTCCAGCCCTGATTACCCCATGCTTGAGCCTGTGCCATAGCTTCTCAGCAGCTCTTCCTGCCCCCCTCTTCCTCCTGAAGTTTAATTGCTTGTTGAATCCTGGTTCATTCTGTGCTGTGACACTAGAATAACCTTCATA
>NW_005246581.1:0-258 GCF_000412655.1 Myotis brandtii
CCCTCCCTGACCTGTGGGCCAGCCTTCTGTAGAAGGAGCACGTGAAGTCACTGACCTCGGCATGTGCTCCGCTGCACCATCTGAGCATCTCCCCCACCCCCAGGCAGACTGGAGGACTGTTTCCCTGCAATACCAATTCCACCCTTCGAGGTAAAGGCAGACTTTTTGCTGTTGTCACAACTCATGGAACTCTCACCGCAGAGGGATGTGATGCCTTCGCCGAAGATCTTGAGGCCATTTTGGATCAAAAATTGTGCA
>NW_005246582.1:0-258 GCF_000412655.1 Myotis brandtii
TGATCATGTGAAATATATCTTTCATGTTTAAATGTTTGTTTTAATTTGTATTTTAGTGCTTTCAATTTTTAAAAATATTTTAAAGTGGACATTAGCAGTTTCATGTTTTTCTCCTTTTTCAGTGATTCTGCAGCATATCCTGAACTAGAGTCTGACATACATTCATGGGAATCATTTCTTTCTGATGTTAGAAAAGAAATTGAGAAAGCAGAGGTAAGTTGTAAAACATTTTATAATTCTGTCAAAATCTATATGATG
>NW_005246583.1:0-258 GCF_000412655.1 Myotis brandtii
GCCAGCGAGTACCAGCTCCGGCATCAGCGACTGCGCTTGAATCTTGGCTGAGTGGTTTTGCCCAGCGACGCTGCGACCGCCCCAGGGAGCGGATGCCACCGACCTTGCGCTCATTTACGGAGTCTGGACTCGTCGCCACCGAATTCAGACAAGGAAAGACAATTCCCTCTTTTTTTTTTTTTTTTAAATACATTTTTACTGATTTCAGAGAGGCAGGGAGAGGAGAGGGATAGAAACATCAGTGATGAGAGGGAATCA
>NW_005246584.1:0-258 GCF_000412655.1 Myotis brandtii
AAGTAAAATAATTTTGGAGAGATATATGTACCAAGATTATGTAAGTCATATAAATACAAAATGGTTGATACATAGTAGTTGGTAAAAATGTAACCAAGTATATTTACAGGAGGTCAAAAAATGACAGCAATAATGAGTAGATCCCAAAGATCAATTTATATAAAAATAGAACAATTACATGCAGCATGTACAAAATAACAGGCAAGGAAACTGACTGAAAGGTCATACTATTTCAGGACAAGAGCATACAGAGAAATT
>NW_005246585.1:0-258 GCF_000412655.1 Myotis brandtii
AAAAAAGAAATGGTGACTACTAGGAATTAGTGGGGATTCACTAAGAAAAGTCATGCCAAATTCACCCGGTTTTCCTTCTGATGGGATATAATGTATTATGTGGACACAATGTATTTTGATTTTGCAAAGCGCTTTGTAAGTCTCTCTTGTTAGCCACGTGGGAGAGATGGGGCAAGAAGCGAGTTTACATAGACAGATTCACGTCTGCCCCACACAAGGAATATAGAACAACTGACTGGAAGATCACTGGTGAGATGT
>NW_005246586.1:0-258 GCF_000412655.1 Myotis brandtii
CATCAATAACGTGCAACATATTTGATCAGATGCTACATGTATTACACATTTTCCCCCGAAGAAAGCAAGGGAAGCAATACAAGCACTTCTTTCATGGTGTCAGTCTGAGTCCCATCAGGAAAACAGACCCACCGTAAGTATAACAGAAACAACGCGTTTCGTACGGGGATTAGGATTTACACACACGCCAGAGCTGGGGGAGTGGCATATAGAAGGAGGAAGATCAGAGAAGCGGTCACTAACATGTCAGCCCCGAAT
>NW_005246587.1:0-258 GCF_000412655.1 Myotis brandtii
ATAGGTACATAATATACCTATGCATCCTCCCTGGCTGGTACATATAAAACAAAACACACTCACAGAAAAGGGTATGCCAGATATCCCCTAATTTCTGTGCCCATATAAAGCAAACACATAAACAAATTATCCAATCTATACATGTCCTAAGAGCCGATGACTGAAACTACTTTTTAAGAACAGTAAAATCACTTGTCTCTTATTATATTATAGCAGTAGGGAATTTAAGCCAAAGAGCAACAATGGATGTGGCAATTT
>NW_005246588.1:0-258 GCF_000412655.1 Myotis brandtii
AAAAAAGAAAAGAAAAGAAAAGAAAAGAGAACCACTGCCATCTGGGTTGAATGTAAAGGATTCATATAAGGAGAGAAGTGAAACTCAAAGATTTTTAGGGCAAATACCATCTTTCCTTGCCTGGAAGTTAGGTGAAAGACTTACTGTGGCTATTTTACCCTGAAAAAAAGGTATTGAGTAAAACATGAACACAGTGATTTCTGAATAGCAAAGACAAGTGTTTGCTTTAGAAATCACCACAGTCCTCCACACTTGTGA
>NW_005246589.1:0-258 GCF_000412655.1 Myotis brandtii
CCGGCGCAGCTCCTTTCATTCCTGTTCATTTGGATGATTATGAAATGCATCGCTTTTTCATTTTGATTTTTTTTCCTTCTTGGCACGGAAGAGGGATATTTATCTCATGATAGGATTTTAAAGCTGAGTGTCAGGTTTTGGGTCTCTAAAGGCCACTCCAGTATTAACTTCACAAAATACATTATATTTCAATGTATGTGCAGGGAAAAGCAAATCATATCAGAGACCCAGAGTTGAGAATAAGGGGCTCGGAGCTGT
>NW_005246590.1:0-258 GCF_000412655.1 Myotis brandtii
CTTGGTTGAGTATTCATTTTAGTGATGATCCCTCTACGTGCACTCTGCATCATGATAGTCACTTCTGTTCACAAACCTCGAAATGCTGTTAGCCTGAATGAAAAGTTGTCATTTTCACTGATGAAAAGTCAGCCATTAATAGTTGATTCAGAAAGACTCCTAGATCCTCCTGCACCTATCTGCCTAGAAAAATAATTCTCAGCAGAGCTTCTTTTAGGTTGTACTATTCAGAGATGTGGTACTGAAAACATGAGAATG
>NW_005246591.1:0-258 GCF_000412655.1 Myotis brandtii
ATATTTCAGAGAAAGATACCCATGGATCTCTTGCCTGTTGGTGTTTGCTGTAAGGGGGTTAGGTAGCAATTGTCCTCTTCACCGGGGCTCTCAATGTCACTGTTCAGGGGTCTTTTCTCTGGAGTGACCAGTTTTTCCAGAGGTAGATCCTCTGCTCCTGCCCGAGGGGAATAAGCAGGAGGAGGGAGCTGAGGTGCTCGGATCCCCAGCCACTAACCTGACCTTTTCTCTCTGCTTTCAGCCCTTACCTTCTGCTCT
>NW_005246592.1:0-258 GCF_000412655.1 Myotis brandtii
CTCTTTACTACCCCTCCACTCCTTCCCTCTGATGACCACCACACTCTTGTCTGCACCTGTGAGTTTCAGTTTTATATCCCACCTGTGAGTGAAATGATACAGTTCTTAGCTTTTCCTGACTGACTCATTTCGCTTAGCATAATATTCTCAAGGTCCAACATTTTAGCCATGTTGTCACAAATGGCAGTATTTAATCTGTTCTCATGGTTGAGAAGTATACAATACAATGCAATATGTAGATCATGTATCATAAAATTG
>NW_005246593.1:0-258 GCF_000412655.1 Myotis brandtii
CCTCTATGGAAGCTTTGCAGAAGCAAAAAGTATATGGTGTAACCATGGAATTCCTGAAGTTGTACTGTAGGTCCACAAATGATCATTTTGTAGCCAAGCTGCAATCCTGGACTCACCGGTCTAATGTCCACCGTGCTGACGTTTCTCAGAATGGCTGCCGTCATCGGTTCCCACACCTCTTCTGTACAAAATACACACTGACACGAAGACATTTTTGACTACCACAGAATGTTCAGTTGCAATTTTGCCAAAAACATT
>NW_005246594.1:0-258 GCF_000412655.1 Myotis brandtii
ATCATTGATGTTTTTATCTCTCCCTCCCTTCCTCTCTCTGAAATCAATTTTATAAAACAACTAAAAAACAAACACCATATTTTTAAAAATACAATTGCAGTGAAACAAGAAAAAAAATAAGTCAGTGCATGTAGCCGATATTAATAGTTGTTTCTCAGTTTGGCATTTAAAGCTGGTAGCATTTGTAGAACAGGAGCCAATTCTAACTGGAAAACAGAATGATGTTCAAAAACCAGTTCTTTTCATCTATGAGCATAG
>NW_005246595.1:0-258 GCF_000412655.1 Myotis brandtii
CAAAGGTGAAAGGGATGTGAGTGATTATTTCTGTTTATTTATTCTTGCTAGCAACTAGTAAACAGCAGACCTATGGAAGATCAGGACCAGAGTCCATCTGGAATCCATTTCCGTGTTTTCAGACGGGTTTCATCAGTGCCTCTCACATGTGAGCAGCTTATAAAGTATTTGTTAATTAATATGTAAGTCTATAAAGAACACATTTCAAACATAATCATTAGAAATGTACCCATTTCTTCTCCTTTGAAACCTATAAGA
>NW_005246596.1:0-258 GCF_000412655.1 Myotis brandtii
ATAGGGCAAAGGAAGTACAAGTACAGAGCGATAAGGTGGGGATAGCTTGGCTTGTTAGTATGAAGACCATAGTGACTGGAATGAAGGGTAAGTGGTAGAGGCCTTTTAAAGAATTTCCTCTTTCCTCTGAGTGGAATGTGAGCTAATGGATAGTTTTGAGGAGCTGGCTCTTGTGTGGAAAATAGACTGATGGAGGGACATGATGGAAACATGGATAACATTATTATACTAGAGGCCCGATGCATGAAGATTCATGCA
>NW_005246597.1:0-258 GCF_000412655.1 Myotis brandtii
AACTGATAGCAAAATGTTTAGCAGTGTGTTGGTAAACTGGTTCT
The DNA here is from genome assembly GCF_000412655.1 of Myotis brandtii. Classification (NCBI taxonomy): domain Eukaryota; kingdom Metazoa; phylum Chordata; class Mammalia; order Chiroptera; family Vespertilionidae; genus Myotis; species Myotis brandtii. Next base: position 45 of record NW_005246597.1, read on the forward strand.
CGAGAAAGAAAAAAATAAAAGGCTTGATTTTAGCATTTGCCAATTTTGGTGGTGAAAAACTGCCACCACTGACAACTGATAAATGTTTTTGCTGAAGTTGTTTTGCCAAAGGAACATCCACATGTGAACCTCTAAACCCACACACATACACACACCATCCTATACAAATATACACACTTTCGCCCCTCTCACTACTTAAAGGGGCCTGAGAGGA
>NW_005246598.1:0-258 GCF_000412655.1 Myotis brandtii
TTTGTAGGCACTCAGGAAACATTTGGTGAATAAGTAAGTTGGGCAGGAAGTCGGCCCTAGAATGGTCCTTGGAGCAGAGGGCGCTCAGCAGGAATGCCATCTTACTAAATGTTGTATGACCGGATCTGTAGAGTAAGGTGTTTTCCAAAGACAAAGGCACCTGCTACTAGAATAGTCGTGCCCCTGCCTCACTTTCCCTACGGTTGAGGAAGCCTTGGCTGTAGGATGTAAATCTTGCTTATTTCCATTTCTAGTAAC
>NW_005246599.1:0-258 GCF_000412655.1 Myotis brandtii
GGGTCACCCGGGCCCGCTCCCCCTCCTCAGGGGCTGCAGGTGGCCCAGAAGGAGGCCCAGATCCGGCTGCTGGAGGGACGGCTGAGGCAGACCGACCTCGCGGGCTCCTCCCAGAACCACCTGCTCCTGGACGCCCTGCGGGAGAAGGCGGAGGCACACCCCGAGCTGCAGGCCCTCATCTACAACGTGCAGCAAGGTATGGGGGGCAGGGGGGCGGCCCCGGCCCCAGGGCTCCGACCCGGGGACCCTGGCTTCCCC
>NW_005246600.1:0-259 GCF_000412655.1 Myotis brandtii
CCCCCCCACCACCACCAATCCCTCCCCTCACCCACGAAGAATGCAATCCAAGAAGCAAGAGGGAACATCTCACCTTAGAAGAACCACGCTGTCGGACATGAAGGCTCCAATAGTTACATCTGAAAGCCAGAAACATGCAGATTTAGAAACTTGCTGAGGCCTATCCCCTCTACCCCAAGGCTCTCCACAGCAATGGGGCCTGGCCTCGAGGTCGGGCCGCTGACGGCCAGCCTCTGGGCTCCAGAATGGTCCTGTCAGA
>NW_005246601.1:0-259 GCF_000412655.1 Myotis brandtii
CAGTGACAAAGTCCTTCAGGCTCAGATACCTGAGCGCGCACACACCGATAGATTTGGGCACTGCTTTTCACATACCCAAGCCACATGTCTGCGATACGCCTACTATGTACGTGCCATATGCGAAATTGCGGGCATTCACACTGCATACCCAGCAGACACCACATTCCCACACAACATGTACATGACATATATATCAAGAATTTAGCATATAATGCCCACCCCCCAGAGACTCATGCTATCAAACACACATGACACATGT
>NW_005246602.1:0-259 GCF_000412655.1 Myotis brandtii
GCTTCCCACAATCAGTGCACTCATAGGGCTTTTCTCCAGTGTGAACTCTCCTGTGTTGAATGAGGGAAGAGCTTTCTCTAAAGAACTTCCCACAATCAGTACACTCATAGAGCTTTTTTCTAGTATGAACTCTCTTTTGCCGATTGAGGTTAAATATACGTGTAGAAACTTTCCCAAATGTGTTACCCTCATCATTCACTTCTTCAAAGCAGACACTCTGAGGTCGAATGACTTTCCCGCTGTTGCTGGCAGCGTTTTC
>NW_005246603.1:0-259 GCF_000412655.1 Myotis brandtii
CCCCCTGCTTGGGGCTCTCACTCTCCCTGCGGTTTTCCTATTAGTCTCATTACAGGTTTTGTAAGACATGATTAACGACTTCCAGTTTCCAGTAAACCACCTCACCCAGTTTGCAATGGATTGCATACACCCGGCCTCCCCTTGCACCTCGTCTGACCGGTTACTCTGACCTGCATAGGAGATATAAATATCCCGCTCTCCCCACTCTTGCTCACTGACACTGATATACTGGTCTCAGCCCACTGTGAGAGAATGTAAT
>NW_005246604.1:0-259 GCF_000412655.1 Myotis brandtii
ACACAGGCTATCTCCCTCCACCCCACAAGTTCTAGAAGCCTGAGAAGTTACTGTGTCTGTCCAAACCCGAAGTAGCTGGCACTGAAACCTAGATCAAGAGGCTGCAGTGGGAGGGACTCGGGAGGAAATGCTCACTTATTAGAAATGAGCACCTAGCGATGATTCACTTAGCACAGGAGTGCTGTGAAAACGCATGCAGTATGACGTGTAGGTTGTTGGCTGTGACAATCATAACATAGGAACTTATTTTTATTAATAA
>NW_005246605.1:0-259 GCF_000412655.1 Myotis brandtii
AAAAAAATCACTCTGGTTTATTTATCTTTGTCAGCAAAAGTGGGGTAGAATAAAAATAAGAAAGCTGATGTCCCTTTTACTATTATCTGGTTTAGTCAGCTTCTGTTTTCCTATTCCTTACCCTAACAAGGAAATGTAGCTAATATATATTACTACCGTCCACCCCCCACTACGCTCTCTGTCCAATATCACCCTTAATTCTTTGTGTAAGATGAGAAGGATTGCACCAGTTGCTCAGGGAAAAGAAGTGCTCTTTCCG
>NW_005246606.1:0-259 GCF_000412655.1 Myotis brandtii
CCCCTGTTCAGCTAGGAATCAGGTCTGTAGTGTGGGCACCCTCATTTGCAAGGTCAGTGGTTTTCAGACTTTCCTTTAGTCCAGGATCCCTTTTCCAAGTGATGCCTTTCGTGGAAGCAGTGTTTGGTGGCCTCCCTGGCTGGCGTGGGGACTGGGGCAGTGCCCTCTGCTCCTAGGCACCCCCCCCAAAATGACCAGCGCCCTGAAGAGCACAGCCAGCCTGAGCTGCAGAAACACCCCAGGGCTGGGGTTGGGCCGG
>NW_005246607.1:0-259 GCF_000412655.1 Myotis brandtii
CCTTTACAGAAATTCACATGCTTAGATCTTCAAAAGGCCACAGGCATAAGCATAAATGTAGAAATGCAGAGCAGAGTACATGGAACAGAAAATGATCGGAAGAAACAAGGGCTTCCAGGTACAATGGTGAGCGCACAGGTATCTAATGATTATCTCCACCCCCCTTCTCTCCCACCCCCAACCCCCACTCAGCGAGTCATGTAATGGCCAATGGCATGCGATCACAGAGAAGTGCATTATGTTGTCTTTGATTTGGCTG
>NW_005246608.1:0-259 GCF_000412655.1 Myotis brandtii
CTTCTACATGGTGATGTATTCAGTGCCCTAAGGTCTCCCATCTTTCTTGAACTTTCAAAACTAATGACCCCTTTACATTCAGCCAGTACAACCTCCTCCGTCGCAACCTCAACCCATCACCTGGGACTGCTTCACCTCTGGAACCTTTAGGTGAAAAATGTTCCCTCCATCCATAATACCTCCTCTTCCAGGTGTCATTTAGCTACCTTGCACACACCCCAGAAGAATTTTCCCTTCGTGGGCTCTGTCCTATTCTTTC
>NW_005246609.1:0-259 GCF_000412655.1 Myotis brandtii
GTGGCCCAGTCAGGATTCAAATCCAGGTCTTGTCTCAGCCCAGAGGCCTGACCACGTGAAGCCTTCCTTCTCACAGCCTTGTTTTAATATGTTTGGGGCTACAAAGTCAGGTGCCTGCGGGGGCCAGGCAGGTCCAGCAGGTCGGGAGGGAGTGTCAGCGGCAGGGCAGGCCTCGTGGAGAACACACACCCTCTGCAGGCGGTCAGCTGGGAGGCAGGCCCGGGCTGCCAGGTCATCCTTTTGTATCTGCTTTTTTAAT
>NW_005246610.1:0-259 GCF_000412655.1 Myotis brandtii
ATGGTGCCCACTGTCTGGACACGTGCCCACCTGAGGGAGCCTCGTGCGTGGGCAGAGAGGACCTGCCCCCAGACAGCTGATGGGTTTCAAACAGCTCCTTCTGCTACGTGGGTCTTCCTGAGAAGCGTGGAGTGACCCCGCCCGCACCTGGACCCCCTCCCACCCTGTTCCCCGTGCCCCCAATGCAGCTCAACCTGTAGGCACCGCAGGGGCAGGGGGACGCACCCTAGACCCAGGCTGGACCCAGCGGCCTCAAGGG
>NW_005246611.1:0-259 GCF_000412655.1 Myotis brandtii
GTCTAGTGGTATATAATGTCTGTGCCTTTTTCCTCTATAAGGTGAAAGTTTGGAAATCTTGTCGATGAATTTTAGCCTAGATCAGCATTTTCACATAGTGTGTGGTTCTAGGATACCAAGTCCTTTGAAATTAATCGTGTAAGAGGGATTGAACAGGTTTCAATAACTAGTTTCTTAATTCCTTTTATAGGGGACAAAGCACTGGGAAGGGACCCCCACAGTCACCGGTGAGTTGTCCGTCCCCCCCCCCCCCCCCCCC